>NC_064761.1:504579-687079 GCF_011397635.1 Epinephelus fuscoguttatus
TATTTATCCTCTGCTCTTTCTTGCTCGGTGTGCCAAATGTTCAGTTCAATGCCTCTGCCTCCTGTAGTGACAGTGGTAATTGTAATAAGTGTAGCTTATTTGCTGCGTTGAAGGCGAGGCTTAGTGAATTAGAAGCGCGGCTCTGCACCATGGAAAACCATTCAGTAGCTGCGATCGTTAGCCAGCCCCCTGTAGCCGATGCGGAGCCACATAGCATAGCCTTAGCCTCTGCTAGCTGTCCTCCGGTAACTCCCGTTCAGCCGGGAGGTTGGGTTACGGTTCGCAAGAGGCACAGCTCCAAGCTGAAGCCCACGGCTCACTACCAGCCTGTTCATGTTTCCAACTGCTTTTCCCCACTCAGCGACACACACCCCCTGAGGATAAAACTCTGGTTATTGGCAGCTCTAATCTGAGGAACGTGAAGTTAGCAACACCAGCGGCCATAGTCAAATGTATCCCTGGGGCCAGAGCGGGTGACACTGAGTCAAATTTAAAACTGCTGGCTAAAGCTAAACGTAGATTCAGTAAGATTGTTATTCACGTCGGCGGCAATGACACCCAGTTACGCCAATCGGAGGTCACTAAAATTAATATTGCCTCAGTGTGTGAATATGCAAAAACGATGTCGGACTCTATAGTTTTCTCTGGAGCCCTCCCAAATCTGACCACTGATGACATGTTTAGCCGCATATCATCATTTAATCGCTGGCTGTCCAGGTGGTGTCCAGCAAACGATGTGGGTTTCGTTAATAATTGGCAAACTTTTTGGGGAAAACCAGGTCTTATTAGGAGAGACGGCATTCATCCCACTTTGGATGGAGCTGCTCTCATTTCTAGGAACCTGGCAAATTTTATTAGTAATTTAAATCCCTGACAACCCAGAGTTGAGATCAGGACTCAGAGTCGCAGTCCTATACGCCTCTCTGAGCTTCTAGTTTAGTTACCCAGCCATAGTTTTCATAGTTTTATACAAACGGTGTCTGTCCCCCGACCACCTAAATTATTTAAATCTAAAATTAAACAAAGAGGAGTTGTGCATAACAACCTCATAAAAATTAAAACCTCTTCTGTGACAGAAAGACAAAACAGGAGAATTAAATGCGGACTGTTAAATATCAGGTCTCTATCGTCTAAAGCAGTGTTACTAAACGAATTAATATCAGATAATCATATTGATTTACTCAGTCTCACTGAAACCTGGCTGTGTCAAGATGAATATGTTAGTCTCAATGAATCCACTCCTCCCAGTCATAATAATACCCACATTCCTCGAGGCAGCGGCCGAGGAGGGGGAGTTGCAGCCATTTTTAACTCTTGTCTGTTAATCAGCCCTAAACCTAAACTAGATTATAATTCATTTGAAAGTCTTGTTCTTAGTCTTTTACATCCGACCTGGAAAACTTCGCAGCCACTTTTATTTGTTATAGTGTACCGTGCTCCTGGCCCGTATTCTGAATTTGTATCTGAACTCTCAGTTTAGTTCTTAAATCAGATAAAGGATTATTGTAGGTGATTTTAACATTCATGTTGACGTTGATAATGACTCCCTGGCTACCGCGTTTATCTCATTATTAGACTCCATTGGCTTCAGTCAGGGTGTACATGAACCCACTCACTGCTTTAACCACCCGTAAGTTAAAACAAATATCGCGAAAGTTTGAAAGGAATTGGCGATTAACCAAACCAGAAGAATCTCGTTTAATCTGGGCAGATAGTCTCAAAACTTATAAGAGGGGCCTCCGCAATGCCAGAGGAGGGAACTGCCCATTGGTTTGACAACCCATTAGTTCGACATCCCATTGTTACAACCATATTAAACTCATTGTTCCGAAGTCCGTTCCGAAATCATCATGATGCTCTGTGGTTAAGGTCTGGTTAGGTTTAGGCACAAAAACCACTTGGTTAGGGTCAGGAAAAGATCATGGTGTGGGTTAAAATGAAAAAGAAAGTGGTAAACACATAAGCCGTGAGCCTGCTCCGCCTCAAGCCAGTCGCGGCGCACCATACGCCCGCCGCAAGCCATTCAGCACCGCGGACAGTCGGACTAATGGGATGTCGAACCAATGGGCTGTCGAACCAATGACATGGACTCGCCACAGCAAACTATTACTCAGCATTAATAGAAGACAATAAGAACAACCCCAGGTTTCTTTTCAGCACTGTAGCCAGGCTGACTGAGAGTCAAACTGTTGAGCCTTGTATTCCTTTAGCCCTTAGCAGTAATGATTTTATGAGCTTTTTTAATGACAAAATTCTAACTATTAGAGACAAAATTCATGACCTCCTGTCCTCAGATAGTACCTATCTAACCTCAAACACAGCTGTAAGACCTAATATATATTTAAATTGCTTCTCCCCGATTTCTCTTGAAGAACTGACCACAGTGATTTCTTCATCTAAATCATCAACGTGTCTCTTAGACCCCATCCCAACTAGGCTACTTAAGGAGGTCTTACCTTTAGTTAACACTCATATATTAGATATGATCAATATATCCTTATTAACAGGCTATGTACCACAGTCTTTTAAGGGAGCTGTAATTAAACCTCAACTAAAAAAGGCCACCCTGGATCCAGAGGTGTTAGCCAACTATAGACCAATATCTAATCTTCCCTTTATGTCAAAGATCCTTGAGAAAGTAGTCGCAGACCAGCTGTGTGATTTTCTCCATGATAATAATTTATTTGAGGAATTTCAGTCAGGATTTAGAGTGCATCACAGCACTGAGACAGCACTAGTTAAAATTCTGACTCGTCTCTGTACTTCTTTTATTAGATCTTAGTGCGGCGTTTGACACTACTGACCATCAAATTCTACTGCAGAGACTGGAACACTTAATTGGCCTAAAAGGTTCTGCGCTAAGCAGCTTTACATCTTATTTATCTGATCGTTTTCAGTTTGTTGATGTTCATAATGAATCATCCTTACGTACTAAAGTGTGTTTTGGAGTTCCTCAAGGTTCTGTGCTCGGACCAATCCTATTTCCTCTATATATGCTTCCTTTAGGTAACATCATTAGAAATCACTCTATAAATTTCCATTGTTATGCGGATGATACACAGTTGTATTTATCGATGAAGCCAGAAGAAAGCAATCAATGAACTAAACTCCATAACTGCCTTAAAAACATAAAAACCTGGATGAGCACCAATTTCCTGATGTTAAATTCAGACAAAACTGAAGTTATTGTTCTTGGCCCCAAACAACTTAGAGATTCTTTATCTGATGACATAGTTTCTCTAGATGGCATTGCTCTGGCCTCTAGCACTACCGTAAGAAACCTCGGAGTAACATTTGATCAAGATTTGTCTTTTAATTCTCATTTAAAACAAACCTCACAGACTGCATTTTTTCATCTGCATAATATTGCGAAAATTAGGCCTATCCTGACCCGAAAAGATGCAGAAAAATTGGTCCACGCTTTCGTTACCTCAAGGCTGGATTACTGTAACTCTCTATTAGCAGGTAGCTCTAGCAAGTCTTTAAAAACTCTCCAGCTAATTCAGAATGCAGCAGCACATGTACTAACAGGAACTAAGAAACAAGATCATATTTCTCCTGTTTTAGCTTCTCTGCACTGGCTCCCTGTAAAATCCAGAATTGAATTTAAAATCCTACTGTTAACTTATAAAGCTCTGAATGGTCAAGCTCCATCATATCTTAGAGAGCCCATAGTGCCATATTATCCCACCAGAACACTGTGCTCTGAGAACGCAGGGTTACTCGTGGTCCCTAAAGTCTCCAAAAGTAGATCAGGAGCCAGAGCCTTCAGCTATCAGGCTCCTCTCCTGTGGAATCATCTTCCTGTTACGGTCCAGAAGGCAGACACCGTCTCCACATTTAAGACTAGACTTAAGACTTTCCTCTTTGATAAAGCTTATAGTTAGGGCTGGCTCAGGCTTGCCCTGTACCAACCCCTAGTTAGGCTGACTTAGGCCTAGTCTGCCGGAGGACCCCCCTATAATACACCGGACACCTTCTCTCCTTCTCTCTCTCTCTCTCTCTCTCTCTCTCTCGTATTCAATTACTGCATCTTGCTAACTCGGCCATTCTGGATGTCACTAACTCGGCTTCTTCTCCGGCGCCTTTGTGCTCCACTGTCTCTCAGATTAACTCATATCACAGCAGTGCCTGGACAGCATGACGTGTGTGGTTGTGCTGCTGCCATGGTCCTGCCAGATGCCTCCTGCTGCTGCTGCTGCTGCCATCATTAGTCATACTTCTTCTGTCATTATACACATATGATTATTGTCACACATGTATACTGCCAGATACTAATATATACTTTCAACATATTGTACCACAGTAGCCAGAACTATAACTATAATATTATTACTTTCATTAATGTTGTTGTAAGCTACTGTCATTACCGACTGTCCTGCATCTCTCTCTCTCTCTCTCTCTCTCTCTCTCTGTCTCATTGTCTCATATGGATTACTGTTAATTTATTATGTTGATCTGTTCTGTACGACATCTATTACACGTCTGTCCGTCCTGGAAGAGGGATCCCTCCTCAGTTGCTCTTTCTGAGATTTCTACCGTTTTTTTCCCCCGTTAAAGGGTTTTTTTGGGGGAGTTTTTCCTTATCCGCTGTGAGGGTCCAAAGGACAGAGGGATGTTGTATGCTGTGAAGCCCTGTGAGGCAAATTGTGATTTGTGATATTGGGCTTTATAAATAAAATTGATTGATTGATTGATAGGTGAAGATAAAAAAAAAAAAATCAGTGTGTTGACACTCGTATAACTCAATGACAGAAGCACTTTGAAGTTTTTTTTTCCCACAGTCAGCATCACAGTTTCCTTTCAAATGAGACCATGCATGTACATGTACTAAGAATGGAAAAAGAACATCTCTCAGTTTACTTTGGGTATGCCTTGGATAGGTGTTTTAGGTGAATTTCACAGGACCACTATATAAACAACCACAAAGGTTGTTTGTATAAGCAGAAATTACAACACCCATTAAGATATTTGTTAGGCACAAGGATATTTTATTATTATTGCCACCCGACATAGTTGGTGGTAATTGTTTTGGTACAGCATGGTAGCTCAGTTCCAATGCAAAGAGAGAGAGAGAGAGAGAAGAGAAAAATAAACAAGCAACAGACACTATAAACCATTACAACAGTGCACCATGGATGTATTAAGTGACCTGGATACAGCATTGGGGCTCCATGAAGTCCAAATGGCTTTATTTGCGCAGTATGAAATTACCCAGATGACTGGTGCTGCTTCGGCATTATTGGGCTCAAAGAGCAGCCACACCAGAGACTTACAGCTGCCAAGCATGGCCGAACCCAGCCAGGCACGGCCAAGCGTAGCTAAGCGTCCACCTTCCGCTTTAGCGCAAGCCTGAATGGCGTTAAAATAATTTAATCTTGCGGCTCTTTCAGACTTTCCAAATGTTATCAGACCAAATGGATTAAATCCTGATAGTGGCATGAGTAATTTTGCTGGGGTTTTGATGCTCTAAACAAATTATCCACATACATTTTCCAATGTAAGTTTATGGGAAAAGTCTTTTTGAGCCCAATGGCATCACATGAAGGACCCTGGAAATTGCAGTACTACCGTTTGACCACTAAGAAAATCTCCACAGCCCAGTGCACTTCCTGGGGGCCTACAGCACACACAAAAAAAGTAATCACATAGTTCTTAAAAAAATGATGTGGGAAAAAAATATGTACAGTTCAGTCCCCCAGCATGTCAAGTAGCCCAACAGGCAAAAAATTACAATGGTTGATGAACTAGTGCAGGTAGTTTAGTCTGTGTTCAGTCCAGGGCCTGTAGGGCAACTTGTGGAGAGGTTAGCAAGGGGAGTTAAGCATTCTGACTACTGTAGGAAAGAAGCTGTTTTTGAATCTACTGGTGTTGGGTAAAATCAACCTATAGCGCCTGGGAGACAGTCTGCTCTAGTTTTCTTGTAGTGAGACTGTCTGAGCTCCCATACGAGACAATGAGAGATGATGTCAGGATGTTTTCTAAGATGGCTTTGTAGAAGTAGACCTGGGCCTTTGTGATGATGTGGTTGGTATGGATGTTCCATTTAGGAGTGTTACTGATATAGGTACCAAGGAACTTAAAGGAGTCTGTAAGTTATGTGTTGGTCAGAAATATGAACATGGGCTTTGATTAGGGTTGGCACTTGTTAGGATTTTCACGATTCCGATTCCTTACCGATTCCTTCTTAACGGTCTGATTCCTTACCGATTCCTTTTACCGATTCCTACATTATAGTCATTATTCTTGCTATACTTAAACAAGTATATAATAAACACAAATGCAATCATACAAATACTAAAACTTTATTCTAACTGTTGCACAGTACAATTAGATGAAAATACATATTTGTGTGTGGTGTGTATTTCAGATTTAGAGCTTGTATCATCTCCCTGGGAATATATAACAACAAAAAGTGATTCTCTGATTTCTACAGTAACACTATTACCTCAAATTAACCACAGCAATGTAATAAAAAATACTTTTATGAATTCATGTTTGGGCACTGTTATTTACGTGACAACACCTGAACAGAACACACACACACATTGGCTGTTTGTTTCTACCGCTCCACTCGCTGGAAGCCTCAGACCTCCCGCCGCCCGCCTCCGCCTTGATTAAACGCTGAAAATAAAATAAAAGAGGGGGACAAGTTTTCCTATTTTATCTTATTTTGTTATATTTCTCCATCTCCCCTCGCTGAAAGCCTCGGACCTCCCGTCTCAAACATGGAGGTCTTCCTCTCCGCGGAGCACCCACAGCGCATGCCCGGCCTGTTAAATAGCCTGTAACCATAACAACTCTGTGACATAAACTCAGTGCTTTAGTAGGCTAATTAAATAATGTCAGGCTCGGTTGGGTTCGGACAGAAATATGCGGCCCGTGCCGCACTCTAATGGAAATGCACGTGACATCTTCAGCTCTTCTCCTTGCGCTCAAGCTGCGTCTGTGCGCTCATGGAATTTCTGCTCCCAGATTTCTGCCCTGCTCTTGGATTTTTTTATGAAACAACCCTGTCAAAATCCCCCAGCCAATAGAATGCCAGGTTTATTGCTGACCAGTGAAATAATCCCTGCCTCCTTGTGGGCCCAGACGGGACACTCTAAAACTAAAGCGAGTGCACCCGCAAGAAGGCAGGGATCACTTCATTGGTTCAACTGGTTGGGGGATTTTGACAGGGTTGTTACACAAAAAAAATCCAAGTGCAGGGCAGAAATCTGATCTTTCAAAAATACCACTGAATACAGTGGTAATAAGTAGCAGAAAGGTGTAGTAGTAGCACTGGTAGCAACAGTAGTAGTATCAAAGACAGCTCTGGTATTCTTTTAGGTAGCATCCATAAGGCCCGAACATACTCGGGCGTACTATAAGCGGAACGGACTCCGCGAGGAATGTCCGCAGTCATTCAGGCTTCCATAGTCGAGCGCACTTCCGCGTTGTAGTTTCCTGTAAAAATGTCCGTGAAAAATCCCCGCGATGTGAAAAATACATGCCGAGCAGTCACTGGTGCGCTGAGCGGAATCCGCGCGGTCGTAAAATCTGAGCTTTGCGTGCACAGGCCTTGCGGACATCCGCTTTGAGTCCGCGCGGACCTCCGCGGAGTAAATTCCATACCCAGTGCTACTAAGTGACTAATAAAGCTGAACTGACTGCTACAGCTGTTCCTCTGTAACTTCAGGAGGCTGCGGAGAGGGTGTCTGCTATTGTCCATTATAGCTTGTTCAATGTGCTCTCCACCACAGTTCTTAGAGGGTTTTTAATACTTAAAAAATGATATAAAATTACTGTAACATGTTAGAAAAAAGAAAAAGTAATAGCATACATCTCCTGAAGAAGATGTACTATTTGACACTGAAATAAAGTTTCTGGTTGTATGTTTATTTTCTTGCATGCAATTTTCATATGCAAAGACAGTTCATAAAGTTCCTTCTCAATCATGACAAATCTATTACAGTATGTGCTTCTGTCATCTTATTATATACATACAGTATGTACTGCACAAACACACATGAGCCAACATTATCCATATCAGACAAATAACTAAAAACACAATAGATTGTATGCACCACACACATAAACACTGTAACTGCTTTGTCATGATGATGGTAAATAGTGTGTGCACGTGTAATGATTTTTTGATATTATATTCTCAGTGCAATAATGACTGCATGTAGGCCTGCTCGCCCTCTCCTTTAAATCCGTCTTTTTTTAAATACGGTGTGATAGGAGTTGAGGTAGAAGATGGCGAATCTACCTAAACTCACTTTGCTTGTTTATTTGCAGAATGGATATTGTTGTCATCACTCTTGGCTGTCAGTCTTAATTATACATTAATATACTCATCATCTCGTGTATCAAAATGATGCAGAGGAGAAAAGAATAGTGTCTGGCTCATGATGATACTTGAGGTCACACTCCTGCAGTGCCGTTATTCACCACATCACACAGTATTCATGTTGCTGGTCCAATATGCAGTCCAATACTGCAGCCTTTTTCACGGGGAGCGAGCTTCCAAATTTACCCTCCCGCTGTGCTCGCTCCCCGTGCCTTAAAAAGCGCGTGCACGGCTGAAGGTCACTTAAACACAAAAGGCTTTCAGCGCTGCGGTCCAATATAGCGCATGCGCGCTGCCGGAGGACTGCTTCACAGACCGCAATATGGCGAGAATGCCTGCCAGCGGAGACACAGAGCAGAAGCAGATAAGCTGCCCCGAGAGGAGCAGGGAGGAGGATAATGAGGAGGAAGATGAAGAAGATGAGATCCAGGAGGTCCAGATCACCGGGGAGGAAGAGGACGAGGGGTCCGATCGAGATGGTGTGGAGCTTGAGTGGGAGTCAGAGGGTACAGTGCTGGACTCCAGCGGTTCTGCCGCGGAGATAAAAGCGGTCGTTATGCGGAGTATGGACCGGGGAGAGGAGGAGGGAGAGGCGGACCCCTTCAGCAGCGGCATACCCGCTGGGCTGGAATCTCAACTGGAGGGAGACGTTCAGCGGTCAGAGCGGAACAGGCTGAGCGAGAACACCCGCCTGGCCACCCGGTATGCGGTGAGAATCTTCAGGGAGTACCTCAGCGAGAAAGCCCAAAGTCCAGACTTTGAAACTCTGGACAAGGAGGCGCTTTGCGTTGTGCTGCGCTCCTTTTACGCAGAGGCGCGCTCCAAAAGTGGACAGTTGTACAGCAAGTCGTCCCTCATCAGCATCCGGAGCTCACTCAATCGGTACCTTAACGAGCCGCCCTACTGTCGATCACTGGACCTCACTAAGGACCCTGAACTTCGCAGTGCCAACTTGACCCTGGCCGCGGTCATACGGAGGCTGGAAGAGCAAGGCGCTGGTCCCGTGGTGCAGAAACAAGCCATCACGCGCTCGGACCTTCGGAAACTGTACGAGTCATCAGTGTTCAATTCCGACACGCCGTTCGGGTTGCTCAACAAAGTGTGGTTCGAGACCTGCATGTATTTCTGCACCAGGGGCCGGGAGAACCAGCGGGAGTTGGAGGAGGACTCGTTCGGTCTGGCTGTGGATGAAGACGGAAGAAAGTTTGTCTATTTTAAAGCTCTCGGACCATACCATAAGTCCCGCTCAGCCGCCTGGACCAAGAAGCGTCCGGACGCAGAGGAGGACACCTTGCCGCGGATGTACGAGACGGGCTCGGAACAGTGTCCATACGCCAGCTTCGTACGATACGTTTCTAAAAGGAACCCGCTCTGCAGGGCGTTCTTTCAGCGGCCACGGGACCACTGCTGCGCGAGTGACATGACGTGGTACGAGAACAAAGCTATCGGTAAGAACCTGTTGGGCACGAGGATGCAGATGTTGTCGCGCGCTGCCAAGCTCTCCAAGACCTACACCAACCACTGCATCGGCGCCGTCTCCATAGCAACGCTCAACAGCATCGTGGGCGCCGCGGGCTCCAGGCCGCCGACGACGCTTTACGTTGCTTCGGAAACGGTCAACGGTCACGCGCAGTCCCACCTCCAGCTCGTGATCCCATACCGGATAACAGGCGCTGCAGATCTGATGCCGCAGCGGACAACAGCAGCAACAGTAAACACACCATCAACGTGTAGGGTCAGCGCCGAGGAGGACCCAGAGGCTCCCTATGCCAAGAGGCTGTGCGTGCGCCCTGGGACACGCGCGGAGTTGCCTGTGGAGCGGAAGGAGAGCGAGACGGTGCCCACCAGAGCCACCGAGTCCCATATACATACACAGCCGGTGGTGCGGTCCCCGGTCGCTGTGCCTACACAGGTAATAGAGAACGTGTGATTGTCATCTACTGTAGCCTGTGTTCAAATCGTAAAATTTGGCAAAATATAGCCTCTCCGTGCATCAGCACTGCGTGTGAGTCCTGTATGAGTATTGTGCAGTCCGTTCTAACAAACCGAGCTCTCAGAAAAGTTATAAAGATGTCCAGTTTATACCAGGCGCTGACTATTTTTGAAATGTTCCAGTTAGTTATATGCTATATTTGATATACAAAAACATACATACAACAAACCCATCAGTGAAAACATTATAAGATAATGTAACAATATATCTTATTATTTAGTAGAGGCTTGCTGGTGCTTTAGTAGCCAACACATGCGTGTAACGTGACTAAAATTATTTTATCAGTTTTCACAGAGAGTGAGCTCAGTTCAGTGAAGTCATGTCCATTTTTCTCACAGATATCATGTCTAGGATGGTACACAAGTATGTGTTTTTCACTTAGTATGCCAGTCTTACAGCAACACACAAGTTGTTCTGGTGGTGTACGGCACCAGCTGCCCATTTCCACTAGCAGTCTGCGAGAAGACAACTGTAACCATGTAAAGGTTATTCTCAAAAGGTCTTAAATATACAGTGTATTTCTGGTTTAAGATGGACAGACAGCTATATCTGGATTAATGGCTTGGTAATTCTTGTATCTTGTATCTCTTAAGATTGTAATTTATTAATCACCTCTCTAAAGTCACTTTCAGTAGGTTTGTTTCTTCACACATTTAAACATCCTGCAAGATTTGAAAATCCCTTATTTTAGAGACATCTGGTGAAACCAATTTTGACAGGGAATGTTTTCCAAGATGTTACAATCACTTAAACATTTTACAGAGGCACAGAAATTTAAAGCTGCACTGTTAGATATTTTTATATTAACAGTGGATCAGCTGACTCTGTAAGAGACGTGACTCTTAGTAACAAACCCATGGAGATTTTTAATGCAACTTTGCAGTCCCCCTCATCTTTATGGCGTTAGTGTTTTTGGTTCAGTCTCACAACTGTCATCAACCTGATGTCCAGCAGCAGCAGGCAGCTGTTGTTAGTGAAAAGCTCTAAAAAGCCACTTGAACACTAGCTGCTCAGCAGCAACAGCAGCAAACAGCTGACAGACACAGTTAGAGAGTAGCTGGTGAACAGTGGAGCATTTAGCAGCTGAAGAGAAAGGTATTTCTCTCAGGAGTTGGTTGAGACCAAAGCAGAGCTAAAAGAGAGTGAATATTGGACTGACATTCATCAGGTTACAGAAACACAACTCCATATGAATCAATCAACCAATCAATCAATTTTATTTATGAAGCCCAATATCACAAATAACAATTTGCCTCAGAGGGCTTTACAGCATATGACATCCCTCTGTCATTTGGACCCTCACAGTGGATAAGGAAAAACTCCCCCCAAAAAAACCTTTAATGGCAGAAAAAAATGGTAGAAACCTCAGGAGGAGTAACTGAGGAGGGATCTCTCTTCCAGGACGGACAAATGTATAATAGATGTCGTATAGAACAGATCAATATGATAAATTAACAGTAATCCATATGACAAAATGATGCATAAAGAGAGAGAGAGAGAGAGAGAGAGAGAGAGAGAAAGAGAGATGCAGGACAGACAGTATTGATAATAGCTTACAACATTAATTTAAGTAATGATATTACAATAATGATTACAGCTATTGTGATACAATATGTTGTAGGTATATATTAATGTATGATAGTATATATATGTGACAATAATCATATGTGTATAATGACAGTAGAATTATGACTAATGATAACAGCAGCAGTATTACAGGAGGTCCCCCGGCGGACTAGGCCTATGTCAGCCTCACTAGGGGCTGGTCCAAGGCAAGCCTGAGCCAGCCCTAACTATAAGCTTTATCAAAAAGGAAAGTCTTCAGTCTAGTCTTAAATGTGGAGATGGTGTCTTCCTCCCGGACCAAAACAGGAAGATGATTCCACAGAAGAGTTGCTTGATAGCTGAAGGCTCTGGCTCCTGTTCTACTTTTGGAGACTTTAGGGACCATGAGTTACCCTGCATTCTCAGAGTGCAGTGTTCTGGGATAATAGGGCACTATGAGCTCTCTAAGATATGACGGAGCCTGACCATTCAGGGCTTTGTAAGTTGTTAGTTCGCGGACGACACCAATCTCATAGCCACTCATGAGGATTTTCCTACCCTGATTGAATGTGTTAATGAGGAACTATCTTCTGTTGCTCATTGGTTTCAACTTAACAAGCTAACTCTTAATGTGAAAAGATGCAACTTCATGATCTTCTGTAACACTAATAAGTATTATCCTAAACAGCTAGCCAAAATCCTGATTAACGGAGTTAAAATCCTACCAAATTGGTCTACTCATATTGATCTTGTATGCAAAAGATCTATGAAGATGTTAGGTATATTGAGAAAGGTTTGTCTCTTAATTCACTCCTCAGCTCATTTAACCCTATACTATAGCTTTTTGTTCCCCTATATAAATTATTGTAATAATGCTTGGGCTGCTACTTACCCCACTTATCTTAAGAAATTATTTATACTTCAGAAGAGGTTTTTGAGATTGATCTCCCATTCGAGTCGATATGCACCTTCTGCACCTCTCTTCAGTAACTCTTACCTATTGATAAAGTGAATGTCTTTCAAACATGTCTATTCTTACATAAGTTCATTTATAGGAAACAAGATCTTCCAGTCACCTTTAATAACTTTTTTATTTCTACATTACATGTCCATACATACCAAACAAGGCTTTGTAATAGCAGTGTCTTCTTACCGTTCTCCCGAACATCAAGTCACCAGTTCAACATCTCTTTTAGAGGTCCCAAGCTATGGCATGAATTAAATTTATCGCTGTGGTCCATGTCTTCTCATTTTCTTTTCAAAAAGCATCTGAAGGCACTTTTAGTGTCCACATGAACTCTTAAAGCATCTACCTTAATCCTCCGTATCAGTTTTTCTCTTTGTCTGATCTCTTGTTTCTTCTTCTTTGTCCTAATTTGCTTCAATTACCCTAGTTTTGCTCCCTTTTTTGTTGTTGTTTGTTTCTTGTTGTTGTTATTGTTGTTATTTTGTTTTGTGACTCTTTGCTTAGTCTAGTAATTTAGCCTGCATGTCATTTGCTTGTGATTATGGCTAGGGGTGAAACTCTGTACAAGCCCGCATATGGGCTTCATTCCCCCCTTGCACAGTTGTCTAATTTAATTGTGCTAAATAAAGAAATTAAATTAAATTAAATTAAAATTAGAAGAAGAATTTTAAATTCAATTCTGGATTTTACAGGGAGCCAGTGCAGGAGAAATGTAATCTCGTTTCTTAGTTCCTGTCAGCACATGTGCCACTGCATTCTGAATTAGCTGGAGAGTTTTTAAAGACTTATCAGAGCTACCTGATAATAGGGAATTACAGTAATCCATCTTAGAGGTAACAAAAGCGTGGACCAATTTTTCTGCATCTTTTTGGGACAGGGTAGGCCTAATTTTTGCAATATTACACAGATGAAAAAATGCAGTCTGTAAGGTTTGTTTTAAGTGAGAGTTAAAAGACAAATCTTGGTCAAATACTACTCCGAGGTTTCTTATGGTAGTGCGAGAGGCCAGAGCAATGCCATACAGAGAAACTATATCATCAGATGAAGAGTTTCTGAGGTGTTTGGGGCCAAGAACAATAACTTCAGTTTTGTCTGAATTTAATATAAGGAAATTGGAGCTCATCCAAGTTGTCTTTAAGGCATTTTTGAAGTTTAGTTAATTGATCCGTTTCTTCTGGCTTTATCGATAGATACAATTGTGTATCATCCGCATAGCAATGGAAATTTACAGACTGATTTCTAATGATGTTACCCAAGGGAAGCATATATAAAGTGAACAGAATTGGTCCGAGCACAGAACCTTGTGGAACTCCAAAACAAACTTTAGTACGTAGAGATGATTCATCATGAACATGATGGGCCAATTAAATGGTCCAGTCTCTGTAGCAGAATTTGATGGTCAATTGTGTCAAATACTGCACTAAGATCTAATAAAACAAGTACAGAGATGAGTCCTTTGTCTGAAGCAATCAGAAGATCACTTGTTTTTTCAACTAGACTTTAGACTTTAGACTTAGGGGCTGGATCTAGTAAAATCCCAATTTGCCTGTACTAATTTGCCTGCACAATCTAGAATTTTGCGTGTGGGGCTGAACCGCGGTTTGCGAGTGATTTACTAAGAGTGACTGCGTAAATGACAAGCGGTGCAAACGTATTGGAGACACCCTATTTAAATGAGGGTTTTGCGTGTTTTATGGTTTGCAGCATGGTGAGTTTGGAGAGAAAGCGCAAAGTGAAATTCGAACCTATGGAATTATAGGTGTTGGTAGATGAGACCAATAAACACTTAAATGAGCTACAGCAAAGAAACCTGACTGTCTCACAAAGGAACGCTATATGGGAAGAAATCTGTGACCAACAGCCAGGGACCAGAGAGGGAATAGAGGGAGGAGAGGTGCGCTCGGGTGCCACCTGCGTAAAAGGAAACACAAATAATTCACTCAACTGTCACGTTTAAGTTTTCTTATATTGGCTGTGAATATTCATTTTGTGTAAAATAGACTATACGATAAAGAACTGTTTAGTTTTGTTTTTTTGCCACGATAAATGTTAGAGCTATAGCCTAATATATTTTGTCACTGAAATTGTCATCATCTTTAATATGATGTTGCGTGGCTTAACATAATTAGACGTTAATGAGACTGAGTATTTCGTTTGATAATAATGTTTGGAATCTAGAAAGTGATTTCAATCATCTTGCAATGATCTGCAGTTTATTGGGTCACACTAGCGCTCGTATTCTAATCTACAGCATTATGTTTAACACTAGAACCGCCACGACAGTCTGTTTGGGTCTTTATAATGCAAATAACTCTGTTTAGATAAAACCTACAAGCTTCTCTTCCTATGACTTTTCCTAAAAATGTGTCTTGTATGCTTTCTGAAGCCTGTAAGTTACAAAAATGAAACACACTAGACTTCTGAGCGTTTATACCTCCGACCGCTGCTGAAAATTATACATTTTGATACATACAGTTGGCTATACATATTGCAAAACTCTGTAAAAGTACACCAAAGAATATATTTTTCGTTTCCTTCTGTGCGGAGTTTGCATGTTCTCCCCGTGTCAGCGTGGGTTCTCTCCGGGCACTCCGGCTTCCTCCCACAGTCCAAAGACATGCAGATTGGGGACTAGGTTAATTGGTAACTCTAAATTGTCCGTAGGTGTGAATGTGAGTGTGAATGGTTGTTTGAATGGCTGCGATAGTCTGGCGACCTGTCCAGTGTGTACCCTGCCTCTCGCCCGATGTCAGCTGGGATAGGCTCCAGCCCCCCCGCGACCCTCAAGAGGATGAAGCGGTTAGAAGATGAATGAATGTAATCTCAACAGTGACTGCGCCAGCCGGCTCGTTCATTCATTCGTTCTCCTCTGGCATGGCATTCTGCTCCAGCCTGTGTTGCTTGCTTCACATGAGGGTGAAACATACGTTCTCTGCATCTTCTTTCATCGTTTCGATATCTCCTTCTTGCAAAAATAACCACAGCCATGTGTACGCAATTACGCATACAAACCGTTTGCACCTCCCTTTGACACGTGTCAAATATAGACGCAGTTTCTATTTGCAAATTTGCTTTCATAGCGCCTCCTCACTGTTCTCACCGGGGCCTCCTCCTGGTTAAAACTGGTGATGTTAAAAAATACACAGTAGTGGTCGGACACAGCCAGGTCGACAACAGAGGACACACCGATGGACAGGCCATGGGTTATGACCAGGTCCAGGGTGTGTCCTCTGTTGTGAGTTGGCTGTGTCACGTGCTGCTTAAAATCAAGACAATTTAAAAGGTTTAAAAACTCTCTGGATATTGGATCCGAGGTATCATCAGATTAAAATCACTAGTTATTAAAATCCTGCTATAAGAGGTGTGAATGATTGATAAAAGTTCAGAGAATTCACTGATAAAAGAACTAGAGTGATGGGGTGGTCTGTAAACAGTGATGCAAAGAATCGGAGGGCTGCTAAAAGTAAAGGCATGGTACTCAAATGACTTGTAACTGTTAAAGACACTCCATTTGAGGTGAGTGTGTCATTTGTAATGGTTCCCGTCCCTCCTCCTCTTCTACCCTCTCTAGTAGAAAACAAAAAATTAAAATTTGGTGGGCAGGCCTCGGTGAGTACAACAGGTGCGTCAGTGCCAAGCCATGTCTCAGTTAAAAGAAGACAGTCTAACTTATTATCTAATATCACATCATTCATTAAAAAAGTTCTATTTAAAAGAGAGCGAACATTAAAAAGTGCCACAGTGATGGTGACAGGAGGCTTGTTGATCATGGAGGTGGGTTGTGGGTGTTTTGTGAGAGTGGTCGAAGGTTATGAAGGTTCACGGAGTGAGTATGGCGGTGTCTGATGTGTTGATGTAGTGTAATGCTTACCGGAATGGATGAGGTGTTGGTGTGAATATGAGGTCCAAGTCCGGTACTGTGTGTATGGTGGTCAGAGGTGGAACTGAGTGGATAGGAGCATGGACCTGGGGGACATCAATCGGTGTCGGACAGAGCAGCTGGTGCGGGTTTGGGGAAAATTGCATGCTGAACACCGTATGCCAGGTTGGCTGAGAGCATGCGGGCACCTGCCCTGTTAAGATGGAGCCTGTCTGGCCCAAAGAGGTGTCGTCTCTCCCAGAAAACATCAAAATTGTTGATGAAGCCGACGTGGTGGGAGTTGCAGCCAGGTGTTGAGACGGCTGAAGCTGCCAATCCCTCTGCCGCAGGTGGGGGTGGGGCCGGAGATGAAAACAGTCACCTGGGACTGTGAGATGGAGTTAAAAAGGTGACTAAAATCCTGCTTTAAAAGTTCGGACTGTTGCCTGGCGATGCTGTTCGTACCTGCGGGTGATGGGCTGGTGCAGTCATTGGTGTAGAGGAATGGGCTTAGCACACAACCCTGTGGTGCTCCAGTGTTAGTTTTGAAAGTTTGCAGCCTGTCCCTTAAGAAGTTGTGGATGAGATGGATCAGACGGAAGGGGGCATTGAGCTGGTGTAACTACTGGATCACCAGATGCTTTTGGATGGTGTTAAACGCAGAGCTGAAGTCCACAAAGAGGATCCTGACAAAGTGACCTGGAGAGTCCAGGTGCTGAAGGAGGAGGTGCAGCAGACAGGCCACTGCGTCCTCCGTGCCCCTTCTGGCCTAATAGGCAAGGGGATCGAGCTGTGGGGCAACTACTGGCAGGATGGTACTCAGCAGCAGCTTCTCCAGGCACTTCATTATTATGGACATGAGGGCAACAGGGTGATAGTGGTTGGATTCAGTGGGCCGTGGTTTTCTGGGTACGGGGATTATGGTTGCAGTTTTCCAGAGGGTAGGTATGGTAGCAGTCTGGTAGGATTCACAGAAGAGTGAATGAAGCACTGGTGAGAGTTCATGGGCACAGGCTGTCAGCACCCTTGCTGGGATGCCGTCGGGGCCTGCAGCCTTACCCAGCTTGCATTGGCTGAGCTGGCGCAGTACATCATCCTCTGTGAAGGGGGCTGGCTTGACTACTTCCGGTAGAGGGAGGGCTTCCGGCAAGGCTTCACACTCGGCTGTGAAATCCAGTGTGTCAAACTGGGCAAAAAATGTGTTCAGTTCTTTTGCAAAGGATTCTGGGTCAGTTATTGTACAGGTGTTGGATTTGGATTTGGATCCTGTAAGGATTTTCACTTTCTGAAATGCCTGCTTGGTGTTCATGTTGGCAAATTCAGACTTCAGTTTATCCTTGAATTTCATTTTTACCTTGAAAACCTCATTTTTTATTTTCCCGTTTGCCAATTTGAGGCTTACCCAGTCCTTGAGCCTGAAGGCTTTGTCTTCTAACTCGCAGCACTCTAAATCCTGACTGAAATTCCTCAAATAAATCACTATCGTGGAGAAAGTCACACAGCTGGTCTGCGACTACTTTCTCAAGGATCTTTGAAGATTAGAAATTGGTCTATAGGTGGCTAGCACCTCTGGATCCAGGGTGGGCTTTTTTAGAAGAGGTTAAATTACAGCTACCTTAAAGGACTGTGGTACATAGCCTGTTAATAGAGATATATTGATCATGTCTAATATGTGAGTGTTAACTACAGGTAGGACTTCCTTAAGTAGCCTAGTTGGGATAGACACAATGATTTAGATGAAGAAATCACTGAGGTCAATTGTTGAAGACAAATCGGGGAGAAGCTATCTAAATATATATTAGGTCTTACAGCTGTGTTTGAGGGCAGATTGGTTTCGTTTGAGGGCAGGAGGTCATGAATTTTGCCTCTAATAATTAGAATTTTGCCATTAAAAAAGCTCATAAAATAATCACTGCTAAGGGCTAAAGGAATACAAGGCTCAATAGAGCTGTGACTCCCTCTTATACGTTTTGAGACTGTCTTCCTAGACTAAACAAGATTCTTCCAGCTTGGTTAATTGCCAGTTCCTTTCAAATTTTTGCAATATTTGTTTTAATTTTCGGGTTTGAGCGTTGTACAAAGGATCAAACTTTCTTTGCTTTGTTAACCTCTTTTTAAGAGGTGCTACAGAGTCGAGTGTTTGCAGCGAGCCTGCAGCGCTATCGACATTTAAGTGGCTAGGGGACATTTGCTGACAGCCTGTAGAGAGAAGGCGGTATCTGATGCTTTCTTCATATATCTTTGTGTTTCCACCATGTTGGTGTGATGATAATGTAGCCCATATTTAGACTGTGCACTCATGCAGCCACCACATTGACACACCAACTGATTCGGTCGGTTCAATCAGGAGAGACTTGTTTTAATAGTAAAAACACTATTTATTAATGTGCACACCAAAATGAAAAAATGTGAGAGGTCTTTGCAGGGGCGAAAATCCCATTTCATAGTTGGGGGGGACAATAAACAGTAAAATTTTAAAAATAATTCCGGGGGGGGGACAAGGAAAAAAAAGTTATAGCCTGTCTTTTATACAGCATCTTTTACCGCAATTTCTTCTCTCTGTCTCTCAAACAGGCAGAGTGAATGTCTATACTAACTAAACTAAAACTAAAACTAAACATTTCCTGCAATTAAACTGGTAAACTGGTTTATAAACAGTGTGCTGTGAGATCTGCCGCTGCGCACCTCACAACCGTGCGTAATAGTCACGCGTAATGACCGCTCCTCATCTGCAAGTCTTTGATGTTTGTCTCACTGACAGGAGCAGAGCCTACAGACAGGTACCCATTAGCTACGCTCCGTCACAACCGTGCGTAATAGTCACGCGTAATGACCGCTCCTCGTCTGCACGTCTTTGATGTTTGTCTCACTGACAGGAGCAGAGCCTACAGACAGGTACCCATTAGCTACGCTCCGTCACAACTGTGCGTAATAGTTGCGCTTAATGACCGCTCCTCGTCTGCACGTCTTTCATGTTTGTCTCACTGACAGGTGGAGAGCCTACAGACAGGTACCCATTGCTCCGCCACTGACTGCTCTTGTCCTGTCCTCTCCCTCTTCTTTCTCTCCTGTCCTCTCTATCACTAAACTCTGAGCTTTTAGCTTAGCAGCACTCGTAATTGAGTAGGCTTTTGAACAATGCAGGAAAAATGTTGCAGACAGTTTATATTATCAGCCTGGGCCTGGGGCTTGTTGTAACAGTAAATGGGATGTGTTGTAATTTGTGTAAGTTAAACTGTGTCTGTGTAGGTGAACATCTTACCCTGCAATGCACGATGTGGGCAGCGGTTCCAGCCACACGCTGCTACTGCTGCCAAGCAGCCCCGCCGGTTGGAAAGAGTGTGGGATATACGTACCACTAGGAATGGGAGGCGGGGACTAAATCTTTTAAGATTTAAATAGCACATTATTGCGCGATTATAATGAGCACCACTTACATTGTGCTTTCAATAAATACTACTGCATTGTTCAAAAATTATTAATTGTGTCTCAAATAATTCTATGGGGGTACAGCTTTACTGAAGGGGGAGTCATGTCCCCCCTGTCCCCCCCGGGATTTCCGCCCCTGGGTCTTTGGCTATTAGACCCCACAGAGATAGTATGATTTAAGGAGGGTGATTAATCCATAGTTGAAAAGGGAACCCCCTGGGGTCTAGATGCTGGTGGTAGTAGAGGTGGTAAAGATGAGATGAGAAGATGAAGAAGTGCTGATGATCTGGATGAGTAGAGGAATGAGCCTTTGTTGAGCTTGTCCTGGACTTTGAATATGATGGCTGGAGGTAAACAGGGAGGAGGAGGGCACGACAATTGTGCATAAAATGACAGCTGTCAGTTCAGTTCGGAGTTTTTTCGGACCTAATTGTATTGCGGATGGATGAACAGTCTCCTTCAGTACATTATTCTATGCTTTCTTTTGATTTTCACATTGGCTAGTCATCCTGTTTAATTTGTCTTCTGATTAAATCGGAACCGTTGAAACAAGTTGTAGGAAGCCTCTGCAAGTAATTGGTTGCTGGCAGACACTCTGTGCTGCAATAAAATGGTTAATCAGCAGTGCCGTGCACTGTAGAGCCTATGCGCTGCTGATGCTGCCGGCCTGAAGAATATAATGTCTATAGCCTTACTGTTGTGTACAGCATGAGTAGTGATCAAGCCCCAACCTCCGGGGGAGACGAGTGAGGCCAATGCGGAAGTGCCAAAAACTGCATTTCACTGACTGTCCACTTGAGGCTGGCTCCGGAAGTGAGTCAATTCCCATAGACCCCATGTTAAAATGCCCAACTTTAGAGCAGGGGGATTTTTTTTCTAACTCTTCAGTTTAAATGTTATTAAGATTTGAAATTGCGCATAAGTAAGGGCGTGGTCACATTGAGTGACAGGTCGCACCATCATGGGTGGCCAGCTAGCATGCTAACTAGCCGCCTGCTTCGCTGTGCGGAGCTGAGCTCAGACTCGGCCGTCTGCTTGGCATCATCTCAGCCAATTCGTGCCCATGTTCAAAGCATTGAACCTGTCCTCTCAGCCATGTTTGTGCCTTTTGGATATTTTTTCAGGCAAATATTGGAGTAATATGGCTTGCTGTTCGATTAATTATACCAACAGACCGTCCAAGAAGTCTGTGCTCCAGGTTTTTTGGTAAGTGAAATTCGGAAACTCTAGTATTATTTTATTTATGTTTATATGTTAGCACTAATTAGCGGGTATCAGTGTCTGTGGTCACTACGGTCACCACCTAGCTTGTCAGCAGCATGTATCGGTGTCTGCGGTCACCACCTAGCTTGTCAGCTTATTATTATATTATTAAGCCTTTATTTAATACATGTAAAATCACGTTGATACCAGAGGTCTCATTTTCAAGTGCAACCTGTATCACAGCAGCAACATCCACATCAAGTTACAGAGCCACAGACAATACGATACAGCTTAGCTCGTTAACTAGCTAACCAGCCAGCTAACGGTTAGCCTTCGAGCAAGACGCCAGTCCAGGGATGCATCGAAGTCAGAGCCTGACAGAGAAGTGTTAGGATTTAGGCATTTAGGGAGAGAATATTTTGAACAAAAGGTTTGAAAATAAAGGTCCACCACGTTAGTTAGCTAACGTGATGCAATGTTACTGTCATATGAGCAGTGTAACGTTAACGTAACATTAAGGTAATACTTGTGTATGTAAATTAAAAAGTGGCGAACTGTGTGAAATTACAATAAGGTATGTAACGTAATTTAAAAAAACTAATGTGACATTTGACTGTCACATATAAAATATTAATAAGATTAGCGTAGGATATAGGCCTGTAGTTACACAACAATAGATAATGCACAGACAGAATATGGGGACTGTGATGGCCACCACCTTTTTTTTTTTAGTAAAATAAATTGATTATGATCTGTTGAACACTCAAGTAATTTAAGTTATATTGTTTGCATGTAAAAGTGTCTGTGAAGTAGGTAGCTAACACATATATTACTTTTAATATCTATTTGTCTGTGTAAAGTTTTCCTATAGGTGACCCAGACAGACTGGACCAGTGGACACTCAACACGAGGAGACAGAGCTGGACTCCAAACAAGACTTCCCGTCTGTGCAGTGAACACTTTGAGAGTCATCACTTCAGCACTGACTCCAGGATAAAGACACCTTTTTTCATACAGTACCTCACAAAGAGTCAAGAAACTTATTAGTTTAAAATGATGAATTATTGTCCATAATACATTTAAATGGATTACATAAATTATTAATTGTCATACATTACTAAGTACTCGATTAGGGCACAGCTTGCTCTGTACTATTACTGATAAGGTGAAATTACTGACACACCAGTGCAGTTTAGTGTTCCCCTGATGCAAAAGGCCAAATGAAGATTTTATCAATCAAGGAACATGACATGTATTTACCAACTTTTACATTTTACCTTTTACATTTTAATGCCTTTTATGCAAAGACTCTTTATCAAAGTGAGAATTACTACCTTTTTCCCCACACACAGTCTGTGAAGAACCAATGGAAAAAATATTCTCACAGTGAGACAGCCAAACATAGCATGATTCCACAGTGGCAGTGAGCTTTGATAACAGTTCAGTTTCCTTTTGATAGCAACAATTATTGTAATGTGGATGAATTGCATATTGTACATTCATACTCCAGTTGTTTTGAGAGTACAGTTAAATTTAAAATCACATTCAAATATAAAGTCGAATATCTACAGAACTTAAACACAAAACTATTTTATGAATGACAGCCACTTACTCAGCGATAAGATCATTTTGGTGGTGAGTGGGCTTTTAACCAAGACAAGCTGTCAGTGTTTTCTACCTGTGTTTTTAACCTGTCATCTTTCTCTCTTGTAGGACACTTGAGGAAAGTTACAACGCCTAGACCAATGTGATATTTACTCCACAGTAAAAAGGTTGTTTCACAAGAAATTAAGATTTTGCAAATTATGACACTGGGTCCTAATCTATAGGTTTTATCATTACTGTTATAAATCCTTTCATTTATTTCATGTGTATTTTTTGTAACCTTTTAATAGTGATGATTTCATGAATGCAAGCTTTGACTTAATTTTGTTAAACTGTTTGTGTAATGGTTATAACTTTTGCTATATAAAATGGATCAGACAAAATTTACTTTGGAGTAAAAGCAATTTTTTTGAAAGCTGTCATTCATCAGTTTCCTGTGATGACTGAAAATATAGTGGTGATTTAAACCATTAACAAAATATAATCATTATTAACGGCATCTTAATGTTTTCATTTATGTCTTAACATTTACCCAAGTTTGCATTTATCTTAGCAGAATGTAAAAAAAATGAAAAGCTGATGTTATGTGCTGGTTTTCTCTGAACATTTCTTTAAGACAAATGAAGAAAATGTCACTGAGAAACTCTTCTCCTTTTGTGAAAAACAAGGAAATATCTGCACACTGAATAGTTTTAAGTCTCGTAGGAGGTATTATTTATTTGTGACATTGTGACATATGAGAAGGTTCTGTGGGTATTGCTCGGTATTGAGGCTTATATAGTGAGGCTAAAAAAACAACAACACATAATTGGCTGATTATCTTTCTGTTTGCCTCACTATAAAAACGTCACGATACCTTTGCCTGAGGAAGACCCTCTCAGAGTTGGCAACATAGCGAACAAGTGATACCTCTTTGGGGGCTTCAAAACTATTGTGTCCAGCTAATTCTTTGTTTTTCACTTTGAGCCCTTTTATCCAGTCACATTCTTCTGTGTTGAAACTAGACTTCTAACAGAGCAGCAAACAAAGGTTACTCTCCAAAATCTTCTCAGGCTCTGCTGCTGGGTGTAAGGTGCTTAGTTATCTTCAAATACAAAGTTAAAATAATCAGGCCCACACAGAAATGGACTGCTTAATTTTTTGTCAGTGACAATGTTAAACATTAATGCTTAGTGTTTTATCTGTAGTGCATGCTTTGTTTGTCCTTTCAATTGACAGTCAGATTTGATTGTGAAATACAACATTCAGTCAGTAATAAAGACAAAAGGAGTGCAAATATAAATAGAATTTATTGAAATTTTAAACAAGTTATAGATGAATATCAAAAACTCAACATTAGCCATGACAGCCTGGGAAGAAAATATTATCTTAGTGCCAGGAGGTGAAGCTGGTGCAGGTCCTCCTTCATCATTCTGACCAGCTTGACACTGCTGACCTTCGCCATGTCATTGCTGCCACAGTGGATGATGAGGACATCTGGTGGACATCACCCCAGCCAAACCAGCAGACACGGACGCCCGTCATGCTGAGGGTGCTTCCCAAGGTCTCTGCAGCTCTCTGGACACTACGCCGGACATAGCTGTCACCAATGATCCACACTGTGCATATGAAAGTAAAATGAGTGTAATAAATCATTAGTGTTATATATTTAAAAAAAAAGTTGAAGCGTTTTTTTTTTTTTAAGATAACAGCTGAATCATTGTTTCAAGGTTTGTTGTATAACGTTAGTTTCAGCTAAACTCAACTTACCTCAAGTTTCGTGAGGGAGCTGCAGGGGAGCTGGCACCAAGCGGGAGCAGACAACACCACAGGGCTATCCAAAGTAGCGTAGCTTCTTAGTCTCGTACCTTGTTAGCTAACTTAGCAGCGCCAAGCAAGGTGGGCGTGTTTAGGCAACCAGGCTTCCTTCGGCCCGCCTCTTTGCCCATTTTTGATTGTCCGGGAGTTAGGCGGAGTCAGGCACTGCCAAGATGGCGACGTCCAGAGCAGAGTATTTTGAGCTTCAAATCCACTCTTCAGAAATGGATGAGTGACATCACGGTGACTACGTCCATTAATTTATACAGTCTATGGTAGTGATGCGCGGGTCGACCCATAACCCGCGGGACCCGCAAATGGACCTGTGGGTCGGGCAGCAGTAATCGTCTGTTAAATCGGTCTGTAAATGATATTTTGACATTATTATTATAATCTATTAATCTATAATCTATTACTGTCATGACATCCGAAGGTACTGATGCGTTGAGCGGGTGACAGTCCGCGGCCGTTTTCAAAACACACTTGTGTCACGCACTCCAAAAGAAACTTGTTGAAACTTTAAACAATAATTTATTGTACAAAACGGGAAAACAAACGTTGACAAAAACGGTTCCGTAATTCATATTAAATTCAAAAGATAACAAAAAACAGCGACAAGTTAGAGGGAATAGTGATAAAGTGGTAAAACTTGGCATTGATCCACAGCCTCAGACGGATGCGCTCAAGCATGCCATGCGCACAAGCTCAGTTATAGGCTATACTATATTTTCACATTTTTGACAATGCAATTTAAAAGTTTTATTTTTATTTTGATTTTCATTGATAACCTACATTTACCAACAACAAAAAGACTACATTTAGTACCAAAAAAAAAAAAATTAAAAAAAAAAGTAAATAAAAAAAGAAATATCGAATACCAAATTTTCATAACGAATTTGGGTTGTCACGATACTAAAATTTCAAACTCGATATCGATACCCAGGAAAATATTTAATACTCGATACCATTTTCGATACAGCAGCAAAAAATTAAGAGGCATGTCATTTTTTAAATAAAGATCAGAACAGTAACATCAATGATAACAACAAAAAAAAATCCTCCCAATATAAATAACAACCAGAAACAAGATCTGTCCATACAAATGTATTTATCTACAGCCCTGTTTATTTTCTGCGCTTCTGGTGAATTGGCACCATATTTTCGTTGCTGATCGAATAGAGTTGGTAGTTCAGGCTCAGGATGCTCCTGTTTCTGCCTCACTATGTGATCAGAGAACCAGGGGTTACGGGAGAAACCAAACGTTTTTTCAGACACACATAATTGTGTTGTCCTGTTAAACTAACATTGTCTATTAATGTTACAGACGGGCATGAGTTTTCTGTTTAGCTCCCACATTAACATTAGAAGTTATATTTTAGTTTGATGCTGGCGACACCAGCTGCTCAGCTGCTAGTGAGGGGAGGGGCTGTACCTGCCGTCTGCAGCGTGCTGTGTTCACTTCACTAAATATTTCCAAAGAGCACTTTTTCCTTTATCATTTTTGACCAAAACTGGCTGCTCTGATCCTCCTGCAGCCGTGCTGGCCATATTACAGCAACAGAAATGTGTGCGTGCATGCACAGCAACGACAACAAGCCGGGTTGCAGCGAGGGCTCTGTGCCTGCCAGACGCTGCCTGCACAGCGAGTGTCCGTCAGACCCGTCGCATGCACCCGACAGGCGCTGAGGTGGCGTGCACTGTTAGTATCGATACTTTTGTAAATTAGTGTTGTATCCGGATACAGCATTTGAGTATCGATACTTTTCAGAGTATCAATACTTTTGACAACCCTATAACGAATGCCTACCCACAGAAACGAATATTCGAATATCCGAATATTTGTGTACAGCCCTACTGATTGGCCGATATAGATTGTTGCAAAGTTTGATTGGATAACTAGAAGAGTGAACACCCTTAGTCAGGTGATTAGAGGAAGCAGTGGGAGTGGGAGGGAGAGAATTGTGAATGGATGAGCATAAAGAAAGTCTTGCTGATTGAACGTATGCTGAGCTTCATTTGTAACTCTGCTGTAGACATTTGCCTAAGCACTCTAAAATAATTTCTTTTATACTACTACTCTGTGTGTGTGTGTGTGTGTGTGTGTGTGTGTGTGTGTGTGTGTGTGTGTGTGTGTGTTTTGTGTCCCAGGACAGCTGTGGCAGCAGCAGTACGACGAGTCAGCAGCTAGTCTCTGTGTCTCCTGTGAGTTCCACTGGGATCCCAACACCAGCCCAGCTCACCAAAACCAACGCACCTGTCCACATTGACGTAGGAGGGCACATGTACACCAGCAGCCTGGCCACCCTTACAAAGTACCCTGAGTCAAGGTGAGAGACACACATCCACCTTTAACTCCTCATCGAACTTATGGAACACTGTACTTTAAATCAAGGTGTTTGGTAGGTCATCATGGTGGTCATTCCTTAAGTTGATCATTAATGTGAAAAGGCAAAAATAAACCACTAAAACCTGAAAACTAATCACCTTTAGTTCAAAAGCCCTTGATCAAAAACTCAAGTAGATTTTATAAGGGTATATGACTTTCCCCTAATTTTTATATTAATTTGAAATGTTTGACAATCCATTAATTATTCAAATAAAGTGTTATATCTAGTTGTTCTGGTCTAGTTTCAGGTGTAAATTCATGACATTTTAAGGGACTCTAGTTAAACTAATCATTTAATTTGTCGAGGGTTCTTTTATGGGTTCTCTACATGGGTTAAGCTGTGGTTGATAACTTTTATAAAAAATAACTTTTTCATATTTGCTCAAACAGTCTGTCTAAATGAGACAGACACTCTGTGAAACAAATCATACTCAACTGTGCCTTCTCTGTTGCCTTGCATCATTTCTAATGGCCTTAATGCAAATCAACCAAAACAACCAATCAGAGCTGAGGAGTCTCTAATACAAACATATTTTAGTGACTTCCTAGTTTGACAGTTTGATTGCATTTTACAAGCAGTGATTGACACATGATTGACAGCTGCATGACAGACTCCTTGTCTCTGATTGGTTGTTTTAAGTCAACTCTGGTCTGATTCTAGCAAATGCCATTAGATGCACTAAGAGGAGGCAGGACATGATTATTTTCACAGACTATCTATCTCATGTACTTCTTTCATAGTTTAGTGACAGTTTCAGCATATGACTCAAAGTTAATTGTGTTAAAGTTACTAGCTGTTGTTTTCAGGGTTTTTTAAGGGCTAAACACAGCTTAGAATTTACAAAATAAAATCACAGATACCCCCTAATTTTTAATGGCCAAAGCAGATCGATTTAAAGTTTAAGTGGAAAAATTCCCTCAAGGTTTTTCAAAAGTTTGAAAGCTATCCTTGAATTTGAACCTCAGATGAAAACTTCTTAATATATATATTAGGTTAGAATTATTTCCATGTTATTTTGTCCTTGGTGAACCCTGCAAGTTCTTCATTTGATTACTTCAGTATATTACAATACATTCATTTATTCATTTATTACCTCTTTAAAATCCAATTAAAATTAAAGCTGCAAGCAGCATTGTTAGGGACCTCGCACTCGTGCCCGTTTCGGCCTCCAGCTTATGTCGTCATTGTGAATTATTTAGAAATATCAAACACATTGCCACAAACAAAAAATCCTTACAGAGCAGAACATTTTGATGTTTGAATGCTTTCTGTAGCTGTAGGTATGTAGAAGTGTTGTCACAATATGCAAATTAGATGAGTGAATTTACTCCCATCAGATTCCGCTCTATTTTTTGAGGATGAGATGACAAAAACAACACAAAACAAATGAAATCTACTGTGTAAATATGTTCAAAATGCTGTTTTACTGAGATTTATGAAATCCAATATGGCAGCTGTCTAATGACGCCACAATATGCAAATTAGATGAGTTAATTTACTCCCATCACAAACTTTGGGTCATGATGAATAGTTTTCTTATTTACAGTATGCCTGTATCTCTCACCACTTTCAAGTAACAGCCTTTTGAAATGTTGAAATGAAAACGGAATATTTTCCTCAATAAACTCTGGCACCTAAAGGGTTAAAATGGAGATTGTGCCTCTGTCATGTCTGCATGTAAGATATAGACACGCACACACATCATGTTTCTGTGAGTTTGTGTGTGACAGCGGTTGCAATGGTAATGAAGTAGGTGCACCTGGCAGAAGAGCAGAGAGAGACAGACAGAACACAGAGAAGAGACCTCTTTTAGGGGAGATTTAACTCCTCGAACAAGTTCTTCCCATTCCCAAACCGTTGGTCCAATCATCAAAATAATGTGATGGTGAGAGAGATAAAGTTATACAGAAGATCTGTTTAGCAGCAGTTGAGCTGGCATGTGCCCATATGGAAAAGAAATAGAAAAAACTTATAAGAAGTTCCATCACCTTCAGTGTATGTTTTATGTATTGTGCATAAGGCTTATATGATTTACTCTTGAAAGTGGCCACTTTTGTATTTTTTTCATACAAGAAAATAAAAAAAATACATAAGAATCATGTGAAATCTATGTATGCGGTATATAAGGAAAGTACATGTCAAAGTATGTTTTCCATACATTACATATAATTTTTGCAGTTTTTCCTATATGTCTGTTTTAAAGACATATGCTTTACATATATGAACAAATACCATTATCATAGCCAGTAGGCTATAAAAACATATATGAATATGTACCATTACATATAGTTTTTTTGTATGTTAAGGGATATAATGTCATGATAAACTATGTTTTCTTTATGTTTTTTTTCTATAAGAATTCTTAAATGTCAGCCTATGAAATTTGAAATAAGATTATAAAAAACACATACTTTATATATATACAAATCTATATAGTCAGTTTCATATAAGTTTCTGTCATAAGAAACACATGACTCACATATGAAAGTGACAAGACTTAATTTGTCCCTTTACTACTGCAATTGGACCAAACTGTGTAACAAACTAGCAATGCACTAACTGTTTGGTCAGCTCCCAGAACAACTACTTTCTACCATTCAAATTACATAAATGTTGTCTTTCAATACCTGTAATACTGAAAAAATGGCTGTTAGTCAATATAAGTGACTAAGCCTAATTTGTTTTGCGAATAAAGTTTGTTGAATTAAAAATTTGCCTAATATTTACCACGGCTGAACAATAATCATTTCACATGGAACAGTGTGTTTGTTTTCAACAATCTGAGTACTGAAATTACACAACAAACAACAAACAGCAACAAAGCTCAATTTAAGGGGATGCTTTACTTTTGACATGGAGCTCTGTGATCTTGGCATTGATTGTGATGCCAGTGCAGGAGGGTTGGGTCCCTGCCACCTCTTAAGAGTTGCATCTACAGTATACATATATATATATATATATATATATATATATATATAACTATTTCTACAAGAATGGGATGAATAGTCTTTTTCAATCTCTGCGTTACATTGAATACATTCGACAGGGAATAGTTACTGTGTTGATTTAATCATTTTTCCTAACTTATTGGATATAATTGCTCCTAAAATGTTAAACAATATTACCCATGTAATAATTTTAGAAAAATTAATTAGTTTAGAGAGAAGAATATGATGCCTGGTTTTGCAAAAATGCTAAACTTAGCAACATTTTAACAGTCCTTTGTCATTACATGTTGAAAACCTGCTTTCAGTCAACTCATATGCTTTTCCCTTCAATTTTATTGTCAGATTATGTTGTTTGTGGCACCACAAGTAAATCTTGTAAGTATTTTCTATAATACTTACAAGAGTTTAGTTTCACTGATTATTGTCCAACTCATATAAGTTTGATATTACATTTTTCTACTAAGGATATTGTATGTGGAATTACTGTCATATAATGTTCTTATAAGTACCCAAATCATACAAGTTTCATTTTGTACAAATTTAATAAGGATCTTATATCTGGTTTCACTGTCGTATGCATTACATACAAGTTTCAGACAAAAGAGATTTATCTATATCTTTTCCATATGGGTGTGCATCTTTGAAGCCGATAGGGGAGAGTGGGGTAAGTAGTGCCAATTTTTACTTAAAGTGCCTTTTACGCAAGGGGATTACAGGAATGCCTCCAACTAAAATATGTACATATAGTTTAGGATGTTGTGCATCCCTGGGAGCAATCACTTTGGATCTTAAATAAACTGTTTGAGAAATATAGCTTTAGAAAAAAAAGTGGTTTTGTGGCACAACTTGCCCCCAGTGCGAGGTAAGTTGTGCCATTAGTCAGAATACACTGGGGTAAATTGTGTCGTTGATAACTGAAGTAAAAAAGATCATTTTAATCTCACAAACGATAATGCTATATAAAAGCAAGACAAATTCAATACAAAAGTACTTGTTTAATGTTTATTTAAAGTTTTAACATCATCAAAGGCCAATTTGCTTCAACAAGGCCTAGCGCCACATGAACACATGCTCAGAACAAAATGAAAATTCCAAAATGAGCACCTAACTGCATCTGCATCTGAATATCTTCACAGATTTGGCCTACTACTGGACATTCCACTTGTCAATGCTGCAGGGGAATGTGAACTTGTGCTCCCTTCTGGCTGTACCACCAAGCTTTTGTGGTGTGGGTAGTTTCTTGAGCACATCACCTCTAGGGATGACTCCTTCATCATTCTCTCTAAATGTGAAGATGGGCTTTCCATCAGACCTCTTACAACTTTGCTTCAGAAACTTTGCACTAATCTCGTCACCTTCAACATTCTCCACCAATCCAACATAGTTATAGGATTTGGATTTTTTACCTGCAAACTTCACAATGACATAGTCACCAGCAGACAGATCCTTGTCACCATCATCATCATCATCGTCACTCTGGACATCTGAACTCTCATATTCAGTGGCATTGCTAAGTGGAATCGGAAAGTCACTCTCTTCTGAGCTACTGGAGAGCACTTTTTTTTGGGGTTTGGTTGGTTTTGACCCTTTCAGAACCCCCTTCTTATTTCCACTCCTTTTCTTCTTTTCAGCCCGTTCCTTTTCTCTGCTGTGTGTCTTCTCCAGGCCATCTTCTGCCTCATCATCGGTGGTGGAGTTTTCTTCTGAGCTACTGTACACGGCCATTTTCTTCTTGGTTTTGGTTTGATTTGCAGGTTTCAGAGCCCTTTTCTTCTCTCTTTCATTCTTTTTCTTTTCCTGTTCAGCCTTTTTATCTTCTTTTTCTTTGTGAGCCTTCTCCAACTCCATCTTCTCAGTGTGTCAGTCACAATTTTTGTTTTCACTTTCTTTCTTACAATTCTGTTCTTTCTTTCTGTGGATTTTGGCAAGGGAAGAATGACTTCTGGAGACACATAACCCAAGTGAGCAGAACAACCAGATTCGTCACTTGATGAGTGCTCGGGATTTGGCAGAATAGCAGGTGGCTCTCCTGGGTCTGGACCTGCTTCAAGGAAAGGAAAGGAATTTTATTGTCATTGAACGCAGGGAACAACAAGATTGCATGGTCAGATGGAGGGTAAGCCTGAGCCGCGCCACTATGCGCACTGCCACTATTGGCCTACAAGACTTTTTTTAAAATACCTGTGACATGTGTTGGCACATGTGATGTGTAGAAGCAAAAAAGTCAAGGTCTCGAGCCGTGCCAGAAAGCTCGCGACCTCGCTCTTCCCCTCCCAAACGGACTTTCTTTGTCTTCCATTAGATATCAAAAACTCAAATACTCAGAGGTCAAAAAATCACTGGAGACACGTAGAATCAGATGCAACTGAGTTTAATGTGCTCGCAGGCAACAAACACATCACAACTCAATGAGTCAAGCTCCGGAGCGAGACTGAAGTTTCTTTGTTTGCGCTCGCTCTTTTATCGTAGAATTTCTGCTGAGTCATCTCTTTCCCTTAATCCTTCCCACTTGGCTCTGATCGTAACGATATCCCACCTCTGCTGAGTCACTTTTTTCCCACCATAATGGTGTCATATTTCTGCTGAGTAATGTTTTTCCTAGATCTAAGACCGCCTCCTCTTACTAGGGTCATTCTCAGGACAAGCTGTAATTCCCCTAATTTTCCACTAGTGTTTTCTGAACCCATCCTCATGCTATTTTTAGAAATGATTCACAGTGAGTCCTAGGTACTTCTCCGCCACAATGCTTAAGTGCTCAGTGAGTGTGTGTGTCATAAGAATACATGAAATATGTGTAATTTGTCAGTTGCACAGATTATATTGCTTCAACACATATCTTTTAAAGGTCAACTAAAGGTACAGTATATGTCTTCAGTAAATCAGTACATTACACTACATTCCCCCCTTTGGGGCTACATAGTCCCATACAATAATCAACATGAATCAAAAACATAACAGAGGAAAAAATATATATTCCCTCCTGTGGGACTTGAAAAGTCCCATACTACAGAACCATTATCAGTATACATCACACATAAACAGTCTCGGTAATAATTCCCATAATCTAATTGCTCTGAATGTTATTAATGTAGTGGTGTTTGGATACAAGAGTTATACTGGGTGCTCTTGCTGCCATTTTCCATTGCACGCATGATTAATTACAATAACCTTCTCATATTCAGGTCGCAGTAAGCAAGGTACATAGTTATCTTTGCTGTTAATGCTGCCTAGTTACTATCCGTCGGGCTCATAGGTGGATGTGCCAGTCATCCGCAGGCGCCGGTAGGGGCGCCATCTGGTCCTCAGCATCTCGACCTCCTGTTGCAGCTCATGGTGGTTGACCAGTTGTCGCTGTAGGTCATCCCTAGCCTGGGCTCAGATGGGGGCTGGTCCTCTGGCATGGCTGGGCGCTCTTGGTAGGCCAACCCTGGATTCTGCTGCTTTGGATACAGGGATCTCCAACTGCTGGCCATGCTCTGCACCTATCTATGTGTTGGAAAGGACATTGTTTAGTTCAATTCACTTCCCTCCTTTTCCTCCTAATTGCCCGTAGGATAGATAACCTATATAATGTTAATCAGTTGATTGTTAGTATGGGTTTGGTAACAGCAAGGTTTTCCTTAATCTATTGCCAATTATTTGTTTATTTCCTACCCTTAATCGTCTATACATATATACAACCTCGTATTCCCCTTCCAGGTTCCCCTTCATTGGCTCATATAAGTTTATACTATCAGCCATATTCTCACATACGTCCATATTGTCAGTCATGGTTTCATATAAATCGTTGTTCAATCTTTTGGGTGCATAGGATCTTACCCACAGTTTATCTAGTTTCCACAATTCGCCTTTCTCGGGGAGCTTTTCCTGCTGTTGTATCAGCATAACAAATTGTCCCGTGGCCGTTCTCATGGCCCTTCTTATCAGGATCTGTACTAGGGGAAGGGCGCAACAAATTATCAAAAGAATAGAACAAGTCCAAATATTACTCCTATAGATCATAGGAGATTTTTCCAACAGAGAACTTTTCTAACCAGTCAAGAATTGATGAGGTTTTTGTGTTCCAATTAGAGTGTTGTACCTGTTGGTCTCTTAATCTACGTATGTTTTCTAAAGCTTAAGTCAGGTTTCCGTCTTCGCCTGTATTCATGGGGAGGGGCCTAACTCTAGGTAGGCCTAATTTTCTGTGGCAGGCTATGTGCATGAGCTGTTAGTTACCTGCTTGACGGAGTACTCTAACCACTGATAAAACATATTAGATCTCCATGTGGTACTTCTAATTAGTTCGGTGTCTTGTACCGGCATATTTCTGATTCTTCTATGGGGTTTCGGTTTTAGTTTGATCCATTGCTAAGCCAGTTCTACGGGTTCTGTGTGCCAGGTGTCTACATTGGCACATTTTTCATTCTTGACACCAGACTCTTGCTGTCACCATCCCTTCTACACTACATTGTGGTCCTATAGACCGGCCATGCAACCTAACATTTCCTGGACCTTCCACTAACACACCATCATAAGCATGTGACTTATAGTAAGTCAACTGCATGATCTCTCTGTAAGGTATCTTGCCCTGTTTTGCGGCCATGGTCCCTAGTGCTACTGCACACTCGCCTAGTTGTGCCTGGCCTTGTCTGTCTGGTTCTGCCCCTTCACTCTGTTCTACTCCTACTAGGATGAGCAATAGGGTTAATAGTATTATTATTCCCACTTTAATTCCTCCCCCCATGTTGCCTGTGCTCTCAACCTTTCCCTGTGCTGGTCTATTGGGGGCTGTTCCCTGGGCTGGTCCTTCTCTGTTTTCTGAGTCTCCTGAGTCTGTTCTGCTTCTGTCTGAGTCTCCTGGGTCTGCGTCTAACCCTTCTATGCTTCTGACCTCGCCTTTTCTGAGCTGCTGCTTTCTTCTCCCTGCTCTCTTCATGCCTCTCCTCTCTCTCCTCTCTCTGTTCTCTCTGCGCTTGGACCTCATCATCAGCCCTGCGGCTACCAGGTGGCGACTCATGAGGTTCATCATCAGCCACTGAGGATGGGGTGTTTTCCTCTGAGGTGCTCTCTGTGACACCCTCTTTGGGTTGTTAGCTCTGCAGCAGTGGTTAAGATGGAACCAAACATCCTTACCTTCAACTTTCAAGGCAGTTGGTGTAGCTAATATGACCTTGTATGGACCTTTTCTGCGTGGCTGGTCCCACTTCCTTTCGAACACCTTGACGTACACCCACTCTCCAGGAAGTATGTGTTGAAGGTCTTCTGGGATTTCGACCCTTCTGTCCTCGGTGGTGCCTTTCACCTGCTGGAAGATAGCCCTATGGATACGGGTTAGACTGTAAATAGTCAAACATTTCATTTGCAGTTGCTCCAATGGGGGCCCTTCGTAGGGACCCCTCAAATATGGTATTGGCATGGGTGAACCCGTAAGCATTTCATGCAGTGTTAGATGCGTGATTCTGCTAGCTTGTGAGCGCATTGACATTAGTGCAAGCGGTAAAGCATCCACCCAGTTAAGCTTGTCCCCACTGTCTACTACTATTTTTGCTATTTTTGTTTTCAGAATCCCATTTGCTCTTTTTACTGCCCCCTGTGATTCAGGGTAGTAGACACAGCCGAACTTTTGTTTGATGCCTAGTTGCTTCAGTGTTTCTTGTATTACATTAGATACAAAGTGTTTTCCGTTATCTGATGATATGGTATCCGGCATCCCAAATCTCAGGAAGACTTCTCGGCAGGGGAATTTTGCAAGTGTTCTATGATCTGATCGGCTGTAGCTGTTGCTTCTACCCATCAGCTGTATCCGCATATGACCACCAAGACGTATCTCATTTTTCTTACTCTGGATTGTGCTCCCATGTCTATGTAGTCTAACGTGAGGTGTCTGAAAGGACCGTCTGGAGGTGGTATGTGCGCCAGTGGGGCTGTAAAAACTCTCCTGATGTTGTATCTTGCGCAGATCTCGCATTCGCCTAGTACTCTATCTACCGTGGCTGCCATGAATGGTGACCACCATGTTGCTTGCAATTTCGTAGGATCTCCCCCTTGCGCAATGGTCATTACCATGCACCCAAATTATAGCATGTCGCAGCAACAAGGTTGGTAGTACAAAATTGCCATGACTGTCTCGCCAGAGACCATTGGCCCCGTGCTTGTGTTCTGATAGCGCCACGCTTGATCCACAGTCGTTTTTCAGCTTCACTTACTCTGTTTTGCGGCTACAAGAGAAGGCATGGTAGTGAGGTTTCACAATCTTGGATGGTTAACATGGGTGCCATTACTGCACCCATTGCTGCCTGTTTGGCTGCTATCTTGCTAGCTATCAGCTAGGTTATTATCTCTGGCTACCAATGAATCAGTCTTTTGGTGGGCTGGACATCTGATTATAGCTAGGGCGTTGGGGAGGCGCCCAGCCTCCCACAAGTCAACAATGGCCTCCTCATGTGTAGCTGGGGTGCCGTCTGCTCCTGAAACCCTCTCTGTTTCCAAATGTTTGCGTGGATGTGGCACACTCCATATGCATATGCTGAATCTGTATATGCATTCAGTGACTTTCCCTTTGCTAATCTATATGCTGCTGTTAGAGCTTTTATCTCTGCAAGCTGGGGAGCAGGGCTGAGCAAGTTGATTATGACATGATCGCACAGTCACAAAATTCTGATCGTTATTGAGCTGTACAATTCCATAGCCTGCATGACTACCTGTGGCGTCCTGAAAACAGGAGTCATCAACGAGCAATGTGAGGTCAGTTAAAATGGGCTGATTATGTAAATCTTTGCGAGTGTGCATAAATTTGTCTGTGCCATGAAGACCGTCGTGGTGTACCTTCTATGGGTAGAACCATTTTGGTGGCTGGATTAATGATGGTACAACGTTGAATGTCGAGCTCAGGAGTGGACAGGATATACCTCATATCCTGTGCGTCTGGCCTGTGTCAAAGCAGAATCTGGGACTTGTCAGCAGGGCCGAAGGTGGTGAGAGGTGTACAAAGTTACAGGATGTCCCATTGTTAACGAGGATGCTTTTGAAATGCAAAGACAGCTGCGGCTAGCCCTGATAACAGGGAGGCAAACCGGCCTCTATGTTATCGAGCTTAGTGCTATAATATGCTAGTGGTTATTTACCTGTGGGTGTGTCTTGCATTGGGACGACACGCGCAAACCCAGATTTCTCTGCTACGTAGAGATAAAGAGGTTTGGAGTAGTTAGGAGTGCCTAACGCTGGAGCGGACTGCATGTCTATTTTTAAGGCTTGGAGCACCTTTCTGCTTCCTCCGTCCAGGACAGCTGTGCTGTGTTGTTTGTCTGTCCTGCTGCTCTTACTAAAGCTCTGAGTGGAGCAGTTTTTATAGCATAGTCACAAATCCATGGCCGACTGTTTCCTGTCATGCCGAGAAAAGACAACATTTGGCCCACCGTCTGCGGTTGAGAAGCCTTACTTACTGCCTCTATCTGAGATGGGGCAATGCACTTTTTATCCCCACTCAACTGTCTGCCCAAGTACTCTACAGACTGCTGGCAGAACTGCAATTTGTCTTTACTAACCTTGTGTCCCCCCTCTGCTAATGCTATGAGCACTGCAATGGAATCTTTTGACATTATTCTTTTGAAGGGCAACAGACAAGCAAATCATCTGCATACTGTAATACAGTGCTTGGCACGTTCAAATTAGCTAGGTCATAATGCTGACATTCATAAGTGAGCGCAAACAAATATTGAGAGTCTGGGTGTAGCGGTACACTGAAAAGAAACAGAACATAAATAAATGACTGTATACCACTGTGTGTCGGGTGGTATGTCTGAAAGCAACGTGTGTGAATCTGGCACATGTGGCGTCTCTGTTTCCACCACTGCATTAGCTACTATTCTGAAGAAGTTGGTTTCTTGATTGAAAAATGAGCATTTTGCACAGACTTCTAGTTTTGACCAGAACTCCAGCCTTTACCAAGCCTTCAATTGTGGGTTGGATACCGTCACTGGCATGCTACTGGAGAGGATACTGCCTCTGGTATGATAGGTTATTATGTGGTTTTAGTGTGATGCGAACAGGTTGCGCTGATCTTATCCTACATCAGTTTTATGTGCTGTCCATAGATGTGGTGGAACTTTACTCAACAACTGTGCGTGTTCTTCTGTGACTGCTGTCCATGTGGGGGGTCGTCAGAGAAGTCTAAATATAGTCCATCTTGAGTACTCATGATCTTAGTTTTGAGAGGGCACAATATATCTCTGCCTAGAAGGTTCACTGGCGTATGAGTTGAGTAGAGTAGGGGTGCAAAGATGACTTTACCAGCAATGAGCATTGAAACAGGCTCTGTCATTGGTATGACTTGTGATTTCCCAGAGAAGCCTATGGTCTTGATGGATGACTTAGAGAGGGGGTGTGTAGAGTCTTTTTTTTTGTGTGTGTGTTTCCATATGTAGCCCCTGTGTCCACCATAAAGGAATATGCTTGTTCGTGGATGACAACAGGTATAGTTGGTTCGTTGTGTGGCTGTAATGAAATGACTGGTGACATTACTTCCCCTTCAGGCTTCTCCAGGCAACCCTATCATGGGCACCCTGTCTCGTTTTCAGCCAATCTTTTGCTGGACCTTCCCATGGGTTGACCGGACACTCCCTTGCGTCGGGGGCCGGGCTGGTAATAACCCCAGCACAGCTTGTTAGGCGCTGCAGGATTCACTCCTGGACATCCTGTGTTCATTTCCTGGGAGCCTGATTGCTGATAGGGTGCGGCTCGCTGATAGGTTTGCCGTTGTGGTGGCTGGGGTCCTGGAGGAAGGTTCGGTCCCCTTCTCCATCCTCCTCGGCCTGCTGGTCCTCCCCTAGGTTCGCCTCGACCCCGCCCCTTCGGGGGGCTCTGGCTATCGTTGTTTCCACCTTCTCATTGTGGATAACAGTAGTGGTAATGTGAGGCATTGCATTGTCAGTGTTCTGCGTGTGGGGAGCGTCTTCTTTCATCTGCTCTTGGTCTTCGTATCCCTGGCCAAGGTCACTGTGAACCTTCCCTCCACTTGGCCTTCCGTTGTTGTTGCTGCTCTTGCCTCCCCTACTGAGCGTAGTGGGTATTGTGCCGTCTCTGATGGTGATATGTCTTGTGGATATGGTGATGGTGATGCTGGCAGGGGTGGGGCTGTGGGTGTCACATCCGTCGGTGCCTGGGGGTCCTGTGTGCCCTTGCTGCGCTTTGCTTGCACCATTTGCTTCAGTGTCTGTGAGTCCTGTGGGTCCTGTGGATGCTTACAGTACTCTACTTGCACCATTTGCTTCCCACCCCCTGTCTGTCTAAACCACCCCAATACCTCCCTTTTTTTTTAATTTTAATCCTTTTGTTCTTTTTCTTATAACTCGCCTTAGTGTCTTTTGCCTCAGTGTGTCTTAGTTCTGTATCCACCTTGTCGCAACATGCCAGGTTGAAGGTTCCATCTTTAGGCCAACGATTTTTTCTTTTTCTTTTTCCTATTTTCAGATGTTCTTTTGTGCCATTTAGTCACACAGCGTTGGATTCAGTTTCTCCTACCTGGGTGTTATGTCATCACTATCTCTATAGGTGTCAGAAACCCTTTTTCCATCTGTCCTTGGTTGGCTCCCATGAAGCCTTGTTTAACTTTACTCACTCTGGGAATTTTGTGGTTGCTCGTCTGTTTCTTTTGTATGTATCAGTGCTAGTAATTTTCCCTACTGTGAAGGCAGTTTTGTATTATTTTTCTTCAGAGGTTATGTTCTAATTTATGTAAATTTGCTAACTATCCAAAGTTTTAGCAAATGTCTTGCTCGTCTTGCCACTGCTTCTCACCCTCGTTGTCTATGTAGGTTCTTTCTAACCCGAAATGTGTTCTTTATGCCTCTGGTATCTACTATGCCATCAGTCACACAATGTTGCTCAGCCCAATTTTCATCACTACTGCTGTCACCTTCTTCCACCCAGCTCTTAACAGCTTGATCTCAACTTCTTTTTCCTTTATTTTATTACTTATTTTATTTATTATAAAACTATACTTATAACTTATTTTATTTATAATTTTATTACTTATTCTATTTATTTATGAAACTATACTTATAACTTATTTTATTTATCTATAAGATTAAATTAAAGTAACAGATATTTATTTTTTATTCTCCCCTTAACAGCCAACCAGTTTGTATGGAGTTCACCCGAGCAACTGGTTCAATCAGTGAAACGTGGACTTTTCGTTGGCACCGTTAGGTTTCCAGTCCCCAGACAATTTGTTGACACCGTTAGGTTACCCTTGTCTGGTTTTGTTTCACTGAGACACTGTTAATAACTACCTCATGTAACAAAACTTTGAAACAAATCACATAAAACAAACACAGATACCAGATTATGATAAAACATTCAGGCCCCAAAATGTCTTTTTTTCTTTTCTTTGTAATGACCTTTAACCCAATAGGTCAGAACCAAAATATCAAATTTTAACAAAGCTTTGCTTTTTGCATAAGCCCACTTCTGTTGGCTGCATTCCTCACCCCCTCCCTTTGTACTATCTGTTAAGTCAGTCTCCCAATGATTTGTCAGTCTTTTTACAGTTACATTTTATTTAACACTTTACTGTATTTACAACACTTTATACAACGCTTCATGCATTACTTTGAATAGATTATATTGTGTTTACTACAACTTACTTCTAGATATACTACAATATATGTACAAGAACTTTATAGCTTACAGTTAGATTTGTACAATTTTTACACTTTTGATCGATCTGTTTAACTTTTTTGACTTATTTTTTGTCTTTTTTCTCGTTTTCTCTGGTTGCAACGTTATCAGCTATCTGTCCGTTCAGACCTGTTCTGTCTACGGTGACTCCCCCTCCTTTTTGGCTGGGAGGTCACTTTCCTCAAAACAGCGGTATCCACAGAAGCTTTTAGGCCTTTAATCTCTTTAGAGTAAATCGCCTATGCAGACCTGATGTCTCCCCTAGACACACCCACTCAGGGTGTACTAGGCAAGCCAACAGCGGTATCCGCGAATTTACTACCAGCACTCACAAGAGCCTGCCGGCTGGCATCAACACCCCCGCCCTACAGGCTAAAGGGAGTGTTGGCAAGTTCGGCAGCGGTATCCACGTATGTGCTTTTGAGTACTCTTTTCTTCTCTTATTGTACTTTAAATACTCTTAATACTTTAAATACTTTACTCTTACTACATTCCTCACTACATTTATTACCGTACATTCAGCACACACACATTCACTCTTTCTTTTGCCTGCTTGGTTTCTCTAGCTCACTCCCCCACATTCCACACACACACATACACACACTCACTCACTGCCACATTCACTCTCCATGTTTATCTCTCTAACTTCCACACACACACACACACACACACACACACACACTGTGTTGCACTAGATTCAGTTGTCTCCAGCAATATATCAGCTATGTTCCAATGTTGTGTTATTAGTTAGTAATTTTTACATCACATTTTAGGTTCTTTTAGGAGAGGAATTTGTCAAATACCTCCGACCTGAGTGGCCCCCAACTGCACCTCAGACGCACCCGGTTTAGGCAGAAAAAAGGCTCTGCTTACCTTATCTGGTGGCCACCTGTACGTCTGATGTGCAGCCAAGCGCCCCCGATCTTAGGATCCGACCTCCTCGTCCTCCTACGCTGGCTCGCCAAATTATGTAGAAGCAAAAAAAGTCAAGGTCTCGAGCCGTGCCAGAAAGCTCGCGACCTCGCTCTTCCCCTCCCAAACGGACTTTCTTTGTCTTCCATTAGATATCAAAAACTCAAATACTCAGAGGTCAAAAAATCACTGGAGACACGTAGAATCAGATGCAACTGAGTTTAATGTGCTCTCAGGCAACAAACACATCACAACTCAATGAGTCAAGCTCCGGAGCGAGACTGAAGTTTCTTTGTTTGCGCTCGCTCTTTTATCGTAGAATTTCTGCTGAGTCATCTCTTTCCCTTAATCCTTCCCACTTGGCTCTGATCGTAACGATATCCCACCTCTGCTGAGTCACTTTTTTCCCACCATAATGGTGTCATATTTCTGCTGAGTAATGTTTTTCCTAGATCTAAGACCGCCTCCTCTTACTAGGGTCATTCTCAGGACAAGCTGTAATTCCCCTAATTTTCCACTAGTGTTTTCTGAACCCATCCTCATGCTATTTTTAGAAATGATTCACAGTGAGTCCTAGGTACTTCTCCACCACAATGCTTAAGTGCTCAGTGAGTGTGTGTGTCATAAGAATACATGAAATATGTGTAATTTGTCAGTTGCACAGATTATATTGCTTCAACACATATCTTTTAAAGGTCAACTAAAAGGTACAGTATATGTCTTCAGTAAATCAGTACATTACACTACAGATGGTCCAGGCAGGTGAGCAGCTGCACTGGTGGAGGGCTCTTCTCCAGGAAGGTCAGCAATGACACTGGGTTCATCTTCTGGATTTGCCCTGTCTGTCACCATTGATGGTGCATAGTCTTCTTCCAGGAAGATGTCCCTGTTGAAAGGGTATATGCCCGTTGCTCTGAAACCTGAGGTTATGTTTGTTGGTGACATTGCAGAGAGGAACGCTTGCTTCACAAGTTCTGGGACCTCGTAGATCGATACGGTTCGCCCAGGATGTGATCGCATCCACCCATCCATCGACAGTTTTGTCTAATGGTTGCAAGCGGTGTGAGGTGTGAGGTGGCAGGGTGAGCATAATGACCCCATTCTCTTTAGCAATTGTCACTGAATTGAGTGAGATGTGAGACTCATGGTTGTCCAGAATGAGCAGGACTGGGTGATCGGTGGAGCAGTTGGTGTGGCGGATGAAGTGCTCCAGGAAGATGAGGAAGGCGTCTTCATTCATCCATCCAGACTTTGTACAATGACCAATGGAACCTGCTAGTGATCCATTCATGGGGCTTTCCTTGAAGCGGACACGCGGGAAAATGAACATGGGTGGTACTGCATTTCCAGTGGCGTTTACTGCACAGGCCACAGTGACGAGCTCTCCTCTTTCAGCAGATGTTACTGAACCCACTTGTTTCTTCCCTTTTTCTGTGACAACCTGCTTGGGTGTCTGCACTGTCGTCACACCAGTTTCATCCATATTGTACATCATGTGTGGAGGGAAGCTGTACCTGAAATGAGATAAAAGGTAGTGCTGATGATCAGAGAAGTTTAAAGCAGTTGGATGTGGTTGTGTGTGTAAATTTCAACTCTGCTGTTGAGGACAGAAGACCCTCTAGAGATGATGTGCCCTCTCTCCTTCCCAGGCTGCCAGGCTACCTAGTCAGGGTGTGTGTGTGTGTGTGTGTGTGTGTGTGTGTGTGTGTGTGTGTGTGAGAGAGAGAGAGAGAGAGAGAGAGGGCTCAGAGTGTGCAGGTGATCATATCAGCATGTCAAAGCCACATGATTATTAAGTTACCTGTCCATCACTTTAGAGAGGTTATCAAAGAACTCCCCCACGTTGTGCTTATTAAAGGCAGTAGCTCTTCCAAGAGAGGTTGCTTCAGGAATGCGGCATGCCAAATGGTAGCGTGCTTTAAAGGCGCTGAACCAATCAGGTCCTAGAAAAGGTTAAAAGTTTATCAGCACATTGCAGTTTACATTCAGATTTAGGCTAAGTTGAAGCTATCTGCTCCAAATAACTATCCAATAGCCTATACTTGATCTAACCTGCTTTTTGGTCTCTGGTCCAGCTAGCAGGCATGTTAATGTTATTTCTTTGTGCAAACTCAAAAGCCAGTTCATGGCATTTCATGACACCTAAGCCATGAAACATTGCTGCTAGTGTTTTAATATGGTCAGCTAGCTCTTTCTCTGTGTTCTCACTGAAGACTCGTTTGGCGGCTGCTGTTCTTTCATAGCCTGGCTTTGTTACTTCTCCTATTTTTTTCTTATCCATATATCTTTTTATGGTCATCCTGCAGATTTTCATCTCCTTTCCAACCTGACGTATGGTCTTCCCCTGTTGCACTTCTTTCACTGCTCTTTCCAACTCCTCAAGAGGAGTTGAAACCCTGTCTGTCTTCCTTTTGTATCTGCGTGGCATGATGGATTTTGGTCTAAAATTAAGAATGGCACATAGTTTTAGTGATCACATGTAAGAATACAATGTACAATAACAATAAAATACAATAAAGTAATATATAGTAAATAATCATAAGTTGGGGGAAGTTGTGCCACTGGCACAACTTAACCCAGGTCCTTTGGCACAAATTACCCCAAGCCCACCATTTTGAAAAAAATGCATCCCCCAGCTGTTTTGAGCTAGCATCATGCTAACTGTATAGACTCATGATGTAGCTTACTAAAGCACTAAAACATGTGTGAACTGTTTTCAAAGTTTTCTATAATTGTTCAAACACAGCAATCAAAAAACCTTAATCATAGAAATTTTACTTTGGAGGGCAAAAAAATGTTTTTTGAACTTAAATGTGCTTACCTCTCAAGCCATGTGTCTCCCTTCTTTGCAGGATGAGCGAAATGGATGCCTCTTCAAAAATATGTGGTCACATGACCAACTTCTTCTATGGTTTTCTAAATAACAGGGGTGGCACTACTTGCCCCTTGGCACAAATTACCCCACTCTCCCCTACAATAAACAGTGTAGGAGGAGATGTTTTTTGAAGAAGAGCACGTTTGAGGCGAAATCTTACTTTGAAAAGGCAAATAGCTCACTTCCTGTTGGATTTAGGTCATGGGTGTCAGCGCATGATTTGTAGGTCGAACACACCAATTTTGGTTTGATCTGTCTACGACATTCCTATGGGCCGCTGTTGCCATTTTAGTGCGCCTAGGTGGCGCTAGAGAGCCCATTTTGGCACTTTAGGGATTAATAATGTGTAGGACTATTTGCTGTTTCAAATGAAGATTCTGCTGCTGTAATCTGTCCTTTAAAGATTGTGTGCGTGTCTGTGTGTGCAGCTGTTGTAATGGCAATTAATGACTTGCCTACACCTGAGGGGCACACAGAGAGCTCATGAGAGAGCAGATCAGCAAAGGCTGTTTAATATGGGTTTGAAATTTCTCGAACAAGTTCTTCCCATACCCAAGCTGTTGGTCCAATCATGAAAATAAAGTGATGGTGAGAGAGAGCCACTTCTTGTGAACGTGTCATGTTTTATATTTGTAGAGTCAAAAATGTGATCACACGAGCGAGTTACAAATGTGTTGCACCTCAGCTGTTTTCCAGGTATTTCTCCTCTCAGTTTACATGGGAGTGAATGAGAAAAAAATCGGCGCTCCCTTCGCTTTGAAGCCACTCAGCAAAAATGTGTATGTGTGAGAGGTTACATGTCAACATATCTGTGACCAGGACAAATTTTCCTATGTTTTTTGGTATAAGTTGTGTATGTACAGTGAAAATTGTGGCCATGGCAGCCAGTTAAAAACAAAAGTTTTAGAGCCCTCTCCACTCTAGCTCACAGCATTCCGTGCAATACACACCCATTATAAATTGTCAATTTCTTCACAGTTGCTCATGGTACTTTGCGAGGCACAGATTAAAAATGGTAAAAGATATGGGCTGTAGTGGGCATTTTTGTGTGCCTATGTGATGCTAGAGAGCACATTTTGGCACTTGAGGAGTTCATTTTTGCATTTTATCAACTTTTTCGCCAGGCCTGACATGCATGCCAAGTTTGGTGAGTTTTTGAGCATGTTTAGGAGGTCAAATTTGTGCTCGAAGAGGTGGCGGGAGAAAGAATAAAGAATAAATGCAGGACTAATTTGACACGTGATTTGTAGGTCTTGATGAGACGAACACGCCAGTTTTGGTTTGATCTTTCTACGACGTTCCTACGGGCAGCAGCGGCCATTTTAGTGCGCCTAGGTGGCGCTAGAGAGCCCATTTTGGCACTTTAGGGGTCAGTTTTGTGATTTTCTAAATTTTTTCACAAAGTCTGACATGCGTGCCAATTTTGGTGAGTTTTTGAGCATGTTTAGGGGGTCAAATTCCAGCACAAAAAGGCGGCAGGAAAAAGAATAATAAACGCAGCAAAAACAATAGACTAACCTTCGGGCTCGGTCCCTAATAAATTATTTACAACATTACAACTGGGTGTATTTATGAATTCTGAAGACAGAAAATTGAGGGATGCAGTTGCACAACGAACCACAAATACATAGCTGAGGACCATTTAACTACAAGAGGTAGACAAACGGCAGACAGATCTAATCGCATCCACTCTCTATGGTTTGCCCTGTGAATCATCCATCAGTGAACTTGCAACCACTGTTTCTCTTTGCTGATACAATTAGTCTGTGTTTTCGTAGATGTTCCCATGGCTCATTGTACATCTTAATTCCCGTAAGTTTTTGGGGACCCAGCCCGTAGGCAGTCAAGTCCTGCTTTTATTCTTTATTCTTTCTCCCGCCGCCTCTTCGAGCACAAATTTGACCTCCTAAACATGCTCAAAAACTCACCAAACTTGGCATACATGTCAGGCCTGGCGAAAAAGTTGATAAAATGCAAAAATGAACCCCTAAAGTGCCAAAATGTGACGCTCTCTAGCGTCACATAGGCACACAAAAATGCCCACAACGGCCGTAGGAATGTCATTGAAAGATCAAACAAAAACTGGCTTGTTTATCTCATCAAGACCTATAAATCACGTGCTGACACCCCTGACCTAAATCCAACAGGAAGTGAACTATTTGCCCTTTCAAAGTAAGACTTCGGTTCCCAAATTGGCTTTTCAAAAGCTATCTCCTCTGAGGCCCTTTATCATATCAGCTTCAACCTTGCACACATGACAGCTCACACCCTGCTGAACAAAAGTTCTGTATAATGACAATGTCTTTGTCATTACTCGAATGGTTTGGATTTTATAAGCTCTCAAAGTTGACGTGCCATAAAACGTCCTGACGATCTTCGAAAGATGTCCCATAGGAAATGAATGGGAGCAGGTGGAGAAAGGAACCAATCATTGGGCTTATTCTAGCCTGTACAACTTCTCCATACATTTGCTCCAGACTCCATTCCAACTTTCAAATGCAGGGCTTAAAGTACTCCGGCGTGGCGCCGGATTTCCGGCTTGATGGACATTTCTAGTATTTATTTTTTATTTTTTTTGTGCCAACAACTTGGCATAAGTTAGCATTTAACAAATCATCTTCTGATTTTCAGCAAAGCACATGGGTAGTTCCACCAATGGTATAGCGTTATCAAACGCTGCGATATGAGTTGATCTGAGAGACAGTGGAGCACAAAGGCTCCGGAGACGAAGATGAGTTAGTGACATCCAGAATGGCCGAGTTAGCAAGATGCAGTAATAGGATACGAGAGAGAGAGAGAGACTAGGCCTAAGTCAGCCTAACTAGGGGCTGGTACAGGGCAAGCCTGAGCCAGCCCTAACTATAAGCTTTATCAAAGAGGAAAGTCTTAAGTCTAGTCTTAAATGTGGAGACGGTGTCTGCTTCCCGGACCGTAACAGGAAGATGATTCCACTGGAGAGGAGCCTGATAGCTGAAGGCTCTGGCTCCTGATCTACTTTTGGAGACTTTAGGGACCACGAGTAACCCTGCGCAGTGTTCTGGTGGGATAATATGGCACTATGAGCTCTCTAAGATATGACGGAGCTTGACCATTTAGAGCTTTATAAGTTAACAGTAGGATTTTAAATTCAATTCTGGATTTTACAGGGAGCCAGTGCAGAGAAGCTAAAACAGGAGAAATATGATCTCGTTTCTTAGTTCCTGTTAGTACACGTGCTGCTGCATTCTGAATTAGCTGGAGAGTTTTTAAGGACTTACTAGAGCTACCTGATAATAGAGAGTTACAGTAATCCAGCCTTGAGGTAACAAAAGCGTGGACCAATTTTTCTGCATCTTTTCGGGTCAGGATAGGCCTAATTTTCGCAATATTACGCAGATGAAAAAATGTCTGTGAGGTTTGTTTTAAATGAAAATTAAAAGACAAATCTTGATCAAATGTTACTCCGAGGTTTCTTACGGTAGTGCTAGAGGCCAGAGCAATGCCATCTAGAGAAACTATGTCATCAGATAAAGAATCTCTGAGTTGTTTGGGGCCAAGAACAATAACTTCAGTTTTGTCTGAATTTAACATCAGGAAATTGGTGCTCATCCAGGTTTTTATGTCTTTAAGGCAGTTACGGAGTTTAGTTAATTGATTACTTTCTTCTGGCTTCATCGATAAATACAACTGTGTATCATCCGCATAACAATGGAAATTTATAGAGTGATTTCTGATGATGTTGCCTAAAGGAAGCATATATAGAATAGATAGGATTGGTCTGAGCACAGAACCTTGCGGAACTCCAAAACAAACTTTAGTACGTAAGGATGATTTCATTATGAATGTGAACAAACTGAAAACGATCAGATAAATAAGATTTAAATCAGGTTAGTGCAGAACCTTTTAGGCCAATTAAGTGATCCAGTCTCTGCAGTAGTATTTGATGGTCAATAGTGTCAAACGTCGCACTAAGATCTAATAAAACAAGTACAGAGACGAGTCCTTTGTCTGAAGCAATCAGAAGGTCATTTGTAATTTTAACTAGTGCTGTCTCAGTGCTATGATGCACTCTAAATCCTGACTGAAATTCCTCAAATAAATTATTATCATGGAGAAAATCACACAGCTGGTCTGCGACTACTTTCTCAAGGATCTTTGACATAAAGGGAAGATTAGATATTGGTCTATAGTTGGCTAACACCTCTGGATCCAGGGTGGGCTTTTTTAGTAGAGGTTTAATTACAACTACCTTAAAAGATGATAATGTGATTTATTTCATCGCACTAATAAACCCAATGTGTTTTAAGTATAGAACAATCAGGTTTATGTATTTATAAGCAAACAATCTTAAATATAAGGCCTAAATATTTTTTGAGTGTACATGATAAACTGATTCACTGAACAAGACTGGCTTACAATTATTTTTGATGTGTTGTTAGATAGCTAACAAACAAACTATGGCACGCTATTCAATTACTTTTTCAACTGGGCCACATTTCAAAACCAGATCATGTTGATGGGCCACATTTTTAGCAGCAAACAACCGATCCACTTTTTTTTGCATACAAATATATTTATATATACAGGCATGTCCCTCCTCAACATAATGCAGAAACAGACTAAAAAGAGAGCTATCAATGCACAGAAGCATAATAAGTGACATTAACAGTATCTAATAACACACACTATCTCTCTACCAGCATCTCCCTCTCTCCTCTCCTCCACACACACACATATCCACACACCTCACCTCCTGATGCTTTCCGTATAGGTCAGCTACACAGGATACAGTCCATGGCAGAAACAGTCATGTTTACAACAACAAAGTCACTCTTTAAAACCCAATAATATCTCACTGGAATATAAATATTCCTCCTGACATCACAATACTGAGTGCAGAAAGTCACGTCATCTCAGCATGAAGACAGACATCAGTATCAGTCATTCATCCTGCTCTCTGTCCCTCCTCTACTGAGGACACTCACTGTCTGCTGTCGGCTGCCTCAGGTACATGTTCAAATAAAGTGTTAGCCTACATACAGACAGCTTTCATTTTAGTTTGTCTTTAACACCTTGCTGTTAGCCTCGAGAGCGCGATGTGCTTGTGTCGACCGCGATCATAAATCATAATAGCGGTGAATGAGAGACTGTGGACAGAGCGGATTGAAATATGGCTTTCTACATGCTGATCACATGTATTGATAAAGTATTGTCTTGGCTGGCAGAGGTTTTATTGCACTCAAGGCCAAAACACACCTGCGGCGTACGACGCGCGTCAAAACAGCCGCCCCCATTATTTTCTGTTTACAAACCCACATCGACGGTGGCTCGACGCATGTCGACGTGCCGCGCCACGGCACTTTACGCTATTGTCCTATTTTTCCAACGTCACCGCCCTTGAAAAAGCGCTATTTTGTACTTCCCAGCCTAGCGGACTGGAGTGTGCAATAGAAATCCGATTGACGCCCTGCAGCGCAACGCTTTTTGTGTGTGTTGGAGGCGGCACTTGACTCGCGTCAATGACACCGCCCTCATATGATGCCGCCAGTGTGTTTTGGTCTTGAGGCTACTCACAGTAACAAGCGTAGTTGTCGTTAACTAGAGTAATCTTGAAGTTATATTCCCTTCATCTGCACCGCGGCCTCTCTGCTGTTGAGTTTGTGTGTCTGTGTGTGTGTGCGTGCTGTGAGGGGTGACATGCAGAGAGCAGGAGAGAGGCTGCAGAATGATGACACATAAAACCGAAACTTTAAAAAGTAACGCTGATAATGGCGGAGCTTACTATTATTACGGTGTTGATTAAACTTGCCTTGGGTTGTTTAATACGGGGTCTCAGTACCGATCCCTGCCTGGGCGTTTGATGAAGTCTCCTGGTTGGCTGGTGATAGACTGGTGTCAAACTGTAGCCCTTATAGCCCGTCCGAGCGGTTCGTGTCAGGCTCGAATCAAACCCACCACTGGTGATGTAGGCTACGCATCGTCTCATTTGACGTTGCCCAATAAGAATCCAGAATGTCATCGCATTATTTTTTTGTCAAAGCCATGTTGACAGGAAAGAGGCAGAGGAGAAAAACGCAGAATCACCTGGGGCAGTGCGGGCGGGGCATCAAGGCCACTGTGGCCTTAGGGCAGATATTTTTTTCAAGGGCACAGGGCCAAATTGGGAGGGCACGAGAGGCATGGCCCTCGTGGCCCTCGTGAAATTCCTGCCCTGGTGTCTATGACACGGAATGTTGGGAGTTAGATTGGAGAGGGGCTCTAAAATCGTCTGAAAGATTTGTATGATTTGTATAGATTTGTATTTGTAAGATATGAACTCACTGGCATTGCCTCAATTTTCACTCTACATACACAATTAGCCCTCAAAATGCAGGAAAATTTGTCCTGGTCACAAAAATGTCCCCATGGAATCTCTCACACTGACACATTTGGCTCAGTGGGTTCCAAAGCAAAGGGAGCGGTGAGTTTTTCCTCATGTAAACTGAGAATAGAAATTTCTAGAAAAGAGCTGAGGGGCAACACATTTTAAACTTGCGAGCATGATCACATTCTTGACACCACAAAACATCACAAACATATGTGTGCGTTTGGGAAAAGTGTATCTCTCTGCTGGTATGCTTATATTGATGATTGGACTCACGGTTTGGGAATGGGAGGGACTAGTCTCTGCCCCGTCTGTCCCTCTCTGCTGCAGCTGCCGCTCATTAATCACCATGACAACAGCTACACTTACCCACAGACACTAGCTTGTGTGTGTGTGTGCGTGTGTCACAATCTCAAAAGCAGAGATTGCAGCAGCAGAATCTCCATTTTAAACAGCATCTAAACATTATCCACCTTATTTTTCATGGAAACACAGAGACAAAACAGAACGCAGCCAGCTTCCGTTTTTTTTGTGCGACACTTGCGGTCCAGCACTCTTACCACTGTGTAAATGGGAATTGCCTTGTTGTTTACCTTGCTGAGTTTAGCTATATATATGTATATATCACATTTTTCACGTCACTATATCACCGTTTAGACTAATCTGATGTTTGTAAAGTCTATAAACACGATGACTGAACAAACATTAGTATTTTCTCTGTGCGTAATTAATAACATGGTTATCGTAGATTAGCTGGGCTAACCGTTAGCTGTTAGCCATTAGCCGTGTCTGTAATAACTCACTAAACTCACAAAGTGGCCCGTGAAAAAAATATTTTCTCTAGCAGATGTCTTAGTTATAACATGATTGAGCTAATTGGAGTAGTTTCATGTCGTATCCGACAACGGGAGGCTTTTAACGGACACCTCACATATTTATTTCTCACAGTTGCGCACACGTTTGGCTGGCATGCAGAAGCACCGTCTGTGTGTCGAGGGTGCGAGCCGCAGCTTCAGCTGCTCAGGTAGAGAAGCACTAACAGCTCAAAGTACACATCAAATAAAATTTCTCCAAACACGTTTCTTGTTATTTTAGGTAGTTATTATCACGCTAATGTATGTTCAAGTGTCCATTTCCCCCGATAAGTTGGTTTTAATTCGTTATTTGATTCTATAAACAGTCTGACCATCTCGAGCTTTTATTTTGGTACTTCCGGTGACCGGCAGTGTGAATTTGCATATTAGCTAAATATTTAGTTTCACCCAAAACATTTAGATTTAACATTTAGATTTAGATTTAGATTTAATATTTATATCTATATTTATATTTAGCATTTAGATTTAACATTTAGATTTAGATTTAGATTTAATATTTAGATTTAGATTTAGCATTTGGATTTAGATTTAATATTTAGATTTAACATTTAAATTTAACATTTAACATTTAGGTGCCACATTTAATATTTAGATTTAACTATTTAATATATTTCTAAGTTAACAAATATTGCTGTAAATGTGGTAAAAGGTGACGTTAAAAAAATCACAATACTTTTTTAAACATTGTTTGAAGCTAAATGTGGCAAAATGTTGATGTTATTTTCAGCGTGAGACACTTTACAAACGGCATCCCATAATATTGCTCATCAGACTGTTGATCTTATCATGAAAATAATCATTAAACTAATTAACAATTTGAACTGGTTTAGTCAAGAATTTCCCTTCCACATCAAGATATACTGGGTAGAATTTGGGTTTACAACCCATCATCCCTTTTGCTAAACTCCACAACTTATTCATGTCATTCTTTACATCTTTAATTTTATTCCCGCAAAATAGTTGCTTTTTCTTTTTATTTACTGTTGTTACATAACTCCTTAACCGCCTGTAAATTCAGATCAGATCAGATCCATAACGGTCGGAACATCAGATATACCAGCTGAATTGTGGAGGAAAACACACAGAGGATGCAGGGGAGGAAGTAAACAGTGGCGGAAAAAAGCAGGGTTGAGACAACGGAGGCTTATGGAGAAGAGAAGATATAAGCCGTGTCTACCCTCTGTCATCATGGGCAATGTGAGGTCGCTGGCAAATAAGATGGACGAGCTAACAGCGGTTGCCAGACAATTCATTCAGACATTCCAGACAACAACGTCTCCATCAGTGGCTTTCAGACTGTTCGGGCCGACCAGGACTGCACCGAGAGTGGTAAGCGGAAAGGAGGGGGGCTTGCTGTTCTAGTAAATAACCGCTGGTGCAGTCCTGACCATATTTCCATTAATCTGTTGCCCGGACATTGAACTGTTTGCTGTTGAACTCAGGCCGTATTATTTGCCCAGGGACTTTTCACATGCCATTATTGTAACTGTTTACACCCCCCCCCCTCTGCCAACCCGACGTCGGCATGTGACGTCATTCACTCCGCCATAGCCCGCCTGCAGACTAAACACTCGAGTGCCTTAGTAGCTATCTCGGGTGACTTCAACCATGTTACCATGGAAACAACTTTGCCCACATTTACACAGTATGTGAGCTGTCCTACCAGAGAGGAGAGAACACTGGACTTGCTGTATGCAAAAGCCAAGGATGCATACAGCTGCTCCCCCCTCCCCCCTCTGGGTAGATCAGATCACAACCTGGTGCACCTCAACCCCTGCTATGTACCACTAGTCAAGAGCCAGCCTGCGACCATGAGGACAGTGAGGAGGCTTATGAGACACTGCAGGGCTGTTTTGGGGTGACAGACTGGCAGGCACTCTGTGAGCCACATGGGGAGGACATCGACAGGCTCACAGAATGCATCATGGACTCCATCAGCTTCTGTGTGGACTCCACTGTCCCAGCCAGGACTGTCCATTGTTACCCAAATAACAAATCATGGGTAACAAAGGACATCAAAGCCATTCTCAACACAAAGAGGAGGGCCTTCAGAGCTGGTAACAGGGAGGAGGTGAGAACAATACAGGGGGAGCTGAAGATGAAGATAAGGGAGGCTAAGGAGAGGTACGGGAGGAAGCTGGAGAGGAAACTCCAGCAGAACAACATGAGAGTGGTCTGGAGTGGAATGAGGACAATCACTGGCTTCAGGACCAACAACCACAGAGGAGTTGAAGGCAGCGTGGAAGGGGCCAATGAGCTGAATCTGTTTTTTAACAGATTTGACACTACTGGCCCTGCCCATCCCCCCCCGCGACTCTTCTGCTGTCTGTCTTGGTCAACCATCTCCCACTCCGCCCTCCTCCCCCACTCCACCCTCTCACACTCCGCCCTCCTCCCCCACTCCACCCTCTCACACCCCAACACCCTCCTGCTTGACCCCCCCTCCTCCTCCTCCTCACACCTCCTCCCCTCGTGGCCAGACTGACTGCACTCTCCATCATGAGGACTACACCCCATGTTGTCACCTTCACAATGTGCTTCACTGCTGACCATGTGAGAAGACAGCTGATGAGACTCCACTCAAATAAGGCTGTAGGCCCTGATGGTGTCAGTCCTAGGATGCTCAAAGCCTGTGCCCCCCAGCTATGTGGAGTACTTCAGCATGTCTTCAACATGAGCCTGAGTCTCCAGAGGGTCCCCTTGCTGTGGAAGACATCCTGCCTCGTTCCTGTGCCAAAGACGTCACGTCCCAGTGGCTCCAAGGACTACAGACCCGTGGCATTGACCTCCCACATCATGAAGACCCTGGAGAGACTCGTCTTGGAGCAGCTCCGGCCCATGGTCAAGCCACTTTTGGACCCCCTCCAGTTCGACTTGGAGTTGAGGACACCATCATCTAACTGCTCAACCGCGTCTACGCCCATTTGGATAAGCCGGCGAGCACTGTGAGGGTCATGTTTTTTGACTTTTCTAGTGCGTTCAACACCATCCGTCCAGCTCTACTGGGTGACAAGCTGACAGCAATGCAGGTGGATGCCCCCCTGGTGTCCTGGATTATAGACTACTTGACTGGCAGACCACAGTATGTGCGCTTGCAACGCTGTGTGTCAGACAGAGTGGTCAGCAATACGAACTATCTTGGACAATGTCTCACACCCACTCCACCATGTGCTGGTCAGGCACAAGAGTACTTTCAGTGGGAGACTCATACCACCAAGATGTACCACTGAGCGCCACAGAAAATCATTCCTGCTTGTGGCCATCAAACTGTACAACTCCTCTCTCTGAGTGGCCCTGAGACTTTTTCACACACTGCAATAATCTAATGTAACTTGTGCAATAACCCCATTTCACCCTGACTGTATACTCTATATTCTGTTTGTGTAAATAATCTTGTTTAGGTTACAATATATATATATATATATATATATATATATATGGTGCTTAACTGGTGCATGATTCTCAAACACTTGCATGAGTAACCCATTAAGGATGTCAAGAGAATCTTCTGGATTATCCTTCTGTTGTATATATTCCCAATTTATATTTTTAACATATCTATAAAAGATTCTTCACAAAATGTTTTTATTGATCTCCTGAAGACTACTCTACGTGACCTTTTTGGAACTTTTGTCTTTCTTACAATCACCCTGACTAAAGATCTGAATACTCTACTGGGATTGATATTGCATTTGAATATAAATGACTGAAATCTGTAACACGATTGATGCAGGTTGCACTTTTTGACCCATCTTTTTTTACACACAATCTTGTTGGTTTCTCCAATATTTGCACTAAGGTACATGCGTTGGTTGTAGCATGTAGCTTCTGTTTAAATGCACAGTGCAGAATTCCAGTCAATGTTTAACTCTCCCAAAAAATTAATTTATCTATCAAGATCACACACTTTATAGTTCACACAGTTTATCCAAATTGATAAACTTTGCACTTGGGGACTGTAACATCCTACCAGCAGAGGTTGTAAATGTGGTAAATTAACGTGCAACCAAAGTACTTCGATATTAGCAGATGTTCTCTTTAAAAACAAACACCCATACTGATAGATCTCAAAAAAGAACCATAATAGCTAGAACATTTTTTTTTGTTGTCTTTGTTTTTGTTTTGTTTTGTGTTGTTTTGTTTTGTTTTGTTTTGCAGCAGAAAGCTAAGGCTTCTGTCTTCTGCATCATCACATCATGACCTCACATTACCTTAACTGAGGTGCCATGCAAATGTAGCGGTTTAGTACACATCACATCACATACGTTGTGTCGTTTCACAGATGACAAGGACAGTCACTGTCAGACTCTGATGCCGCTTTATTGGCATAAATCTGACAATGAACACAGAAAAAATATCTTTCGACTGGGTCTCACAGCCACAGATCAGGATCAAGCGTAAACTGAAACAAAATAAAATTCATGAATGTCACTATCTGTTAAACAGTTACGCTGCTAGGATTAGCCACACACTAACCTTAAATCCCAGCTTGCAGGTTGGAGACCATGGTGAATAAATGTGTAGGAAAATGATGTAGAAACTCGATTAAAACAAAAAAACAAAAACATATACACACACACTACACTGACTTTTGGGGTCGTTTTTGTGAGAGAATTTTGCTTCCGCATCTAAAAACCCACTAACCGGAAGTGACATAGCGTAAGGGAGTCTGGCCGAGTTCAATTGAGTGTAACATTAATAAAATGGATCCCAGTACTAATTTTGAGACTGAAGAGGTTGAAAATGTACATTCATATACATATGACGGCCCACAGGCTTATAATTATGAGCCTGCTAGGCGTCAAAGAGACCAGGAACAGATCAAGGTTAGGAGAAATAACGGCCACAGGAGAGAAATAGAGCTGTGGTGTGAGGAGAACCAGTGGAGAACTGGGCAGGTGTCTTGGTGAGCGACCAGCGTTAGCTAACGATGTCTAACGCTGTGTTCACATCACAACATTAAGTTTGCCGTCACGTATTAGGTTATAACAAAGCTACCAATAGTTCTGCCAGTATTGGATAACTAATGCTACTTACCCATAACAGAAACTAATGCGCAAATATCAGCTTGTATCAGACGTATCTTGCTATGCGTGTTATAACGCCGCATTATGGTGTATTGACGTCCACAGGGAAGAGAGAGAGAGAGAGAGAGAGAGATACAAAGATTTCCTGATAATTTTTTTGTATGTTAGGTGATTGTGTGGGAACTGCCAGCCCATGTCCTCAGCTGTGGAGAGTATGTGCTGCAGGGAGGTGGATGCCTTCTGGGCTCTGGTGGAGAATCTGACCCCCAGACCAGACATAACATGCCTCACACTGCCCGTCAACCCTCACACCGCCCGCTCCCGTCTCAAACACGGAGGCCTCCCTCTCCGCTGAGCCCGCATGCCCCGCACATACCCCTGAGGCTCGGAGACCTGAGCCACAAACAGCTCTGGGGCCATGGGGCTCGGGCTCAGGGGTATGTGCAAGGGCAGGCAGGCTCCACCAGGAACATAATCCCCCTGTCCAAAATAAGCGCTGCGGCTGCACACGACCGCATTTTGGTCACAGATTAAGCCATGAAATCGCACCTCTTCACCTGCACAAAACGCACCCAAGCACGAAAACTAACTCCACACCTTTTTCTGTCCGGAAAACGGTGGACTCAATGTCCTGACAGACTCGAGTTTGTGCAACCTGCACAAACACAATAATTCGGTATAATCACAAATGGTGAAATGCACTGTTAACAACCAAAAAAATACTAACTCACAAGTTTACTACCGCTCAGACTCACAACCACCTACTACTGCGCATTGGACAGAGGCAGAGTCAAGGATGCAGAGTCCCTCTCGTGACGTAGTATCAGGCAATGTTGAAAAAAAAGCGTTTTTAGAAGAGGAGCTAAAAAAGAGCCACTTTTTCCTCTGAATTTGTGCCCTTATGTCGTGTAAACCGTAATAAATTCTGAATTAACTTCTCATATGGTAATTTTCAGACAAGGTTATGTATATATTTTTAAAAAATGTAACCTGCAAGTTGCACTTTAAGATAGCAAAGTTACTGAACAGTTAGGTAGCAGTATGCATGGACGTCAGAACTATTTTCTGAGAGGGGGGACGGGATTTTTGTTGGGAGGGGCGGGGGAAGCACGCACACTTATCAATGATTAAGAATTTGATTTGATTTGATTATTTTATAATAACATGCCGTTATAAGAGAACTAGAATGTATGAACGCGGCATCTTTATTGTGAAGAAAATGAAACTTTGATAACTAAATCAAGCCATTTAAGGAACATAACAGCATTATTTGTAACCTTGAATGAAAAAAGAAAAGTCTGCGCTCCTGACTCAGGGATTTCATGCATTTCCAACTTTCTCTCAGTTGACCTACTGATGAAGATTTTAAGCTGGGTCGAGACATCACTTTCATCCATGAGGTCACTGTGAGCGTTCATAATGGCCAAATGTTTTAGTCTCTCCTGTGTCATGATGTTGCACAGCCAAGTTTTCAGCCTGTGCAAGGCTGAGAAAGAGCACTCGGATGCCGCAACAGATATGGGCAGGGCCGGACAGAGCTTAATGAGCTTCTCCACCTCCGACAGCATGGAGGGAGTTTGGGGGTGCAAGGTTTGCAGAATGGACACAACATCCTGGATGGTGCTAACTTCTCGTCCCCTACACACATCCCTCAGTATGTCCAGCTCAAGGCTTAGCCGCTAGAGCGTAGATTCTCTGCCCGAGCCCGAGCCCGGCCCGACCCGGCCTGCGGGCCAAAGCCGGGATGAACGGATCACTTTTTAATATTTCCCTCTCTGCACAGAGAGGGAAACACATTTTATAGTGAGCAGCATACATATGTCCCCTGCAAATCCCAACCGTGTTTACAAAGTTTGAATGAACGAGACGGACACAAAGCAAACAGAGGCTGCACATTGATCCTTTTGCCCCTGTCTGCAGGGACGCGTGATGGGGTCAAACGGATCATGTGCATAATTAACCACAAAACAAGCAAATACTTCATCTTAATGACATATAACACTCATTATGCTTCAGCTGAATCCTCTAAGCAAATGACCATGTTGAATTGAAATTAGTTTATCATGTTAAATGTCCGAAATTGTATGAAATTGCTCCAATGTGTTAAACCATAATCACATAGCCTGATATGCCCTGGCAAACACAGTGGTACTGCTGTACAGGCCGTTGGTCTTTCTTACCCTAACTCTGGTTATTTTCTGGAAGCACAGAGCAAAGAAATGTCTTTTTTTCTCCCCCGGTCTGCTGTCAGCAGGAGTAGCAGCTGCAATGAGGATTTCAGTACCACGGACAGCGCACGTAAAAAGACTTGACAGGCGTCTCGTTTAAATGTGTTTGCTGCTAGCGAAATTATACATTATAAATGAAGACAGTGACATATTTTAAATAAAAAACAATTTACATTCATTTCAAGCTTTTGTAGTACGACAAAATTCAGAATTGTGCGAGTGCGGCTGGAGAGCGGGCGGCAGTGTTTGATGCAGGAAACTCGATATGGACTTGAAAATCAATTTCGGAGTGGGGGTGATTCGGAACGGCAGGTTTTCGGAATGGAGGGCTGTCCCCTGTTGGAACATTGTGCATATGCACAGCCCTTCACCTGGATCTTAAAATAAACACCTGTTTTATTACATAATCATGCTTCCGTGTTGCGCCATTCATTAAGATCCTATATTTCTGTCATTCAAATAACAAGAATTGTGGTTAATTATAACAGCCAACTTATTGAAAAATGTCGGGTTTAAATCGGGCTCGGGCCCATAATTGCAGTTAATTGGACGGGCTGGGCCAGTCCCAGACATAACATGCACGGGCTCGGGCTGGATTTTTTGGACCTTATAAGCTCTATTAGCTGCTCTCATGGAAAGGGGGTCAGTTCCGGGGAACCCACATCAACTCGTTTCCCCTGAGCCGCCTCAAGAACTGCCTGCTCTCACCCTGCAGCTACGCGGAGTCCCTCCTGATCAAAACGCCGCTCCACCTGAAGCATAGATCTATGTATTAATGATATGAAAGAGATAAATGTAAGTCAGACAAATTGAGTTTAAATTCAGATTCTTTATTTTTTTAAAGTGTAATGCAGTGGGTAGGGAGGCTGATCGGGGGGAGGCCCCTAGTTCCAACGTCTATGGCAGTATGGAGATAGATTTGTTTCATAATTATGTGTGCGAACAGATCAACATTCTGTGTGTAAATGTGTAATCTGTAAATATAAAACACCTTCCACAAATACAAAAAAAGATTTGTGAACTCACAAAAATATTTTTCAAGTATATCTGCAAATACACAAACAAATTCCACATATAAAAAAAAAAGTAGCACTTTATAATACAGCCCGTGTTTTACGACGTAACTCCCCGTGTCTTATGGCGTAACTCCTCTAAGACCTGCCGGGGTCTTACAGTGGAACTGCTACTGTCTTATGCTGTCACTCCCAGTGTCTTATAATGGAACTTCATGCGTCTTACCTTGCACTTACTGGGACTTCCCGGGTGACTCTCTGACATCTACCATGACATTTTGGGGGAGCCTATATGGTTTAGTTTCACTTATGACTTACAGTGTAACTCGCTATGTCTTACAGTAAAACGTCTTACAGTCCAACTCCTTTTGTCTTACCATGTAGGCCTACTTATTAAAACTTATAACTATAAAATCAGATATGATTTACAGTTTTAAAATACACGAAAATCATACTGCAATATGTAACCTGTTTAATCACACAATGACAACTTCAGAGTTATAAAATATCTTTACCACGCAGACACCCGGTACTTACATGCTAAGTGCCCAAGACTTCCCCTGTAAGTACCAGGGACTGGGCTGTATTGTAAAGTGCACACTGTTCACCCTTCCTTACCATGCAGGTACCTGGTACTTACACTCTAAGCACCCGAGACTTCTGCTGTACCTACCAGGGACTTTCCCTGTAATTACCAGAGACCTACACTGTACTTATCAGGGAGCGGGCTGTATTATAAATTGCACACTGTTCACCCTTCCTTACCATGCAGGTACCTGGTACCAGGCAAAGTGCATACTGGTAAATAAACAGTCTCGGGTGCTTAGAGTGTAAGTACCAGGTACCTGCATGGTAAGGAAGGGTGAACAGTGTGCACTTTACAATACAGCCCGGTCCCTGATAAGTACAGTGTAGGTCTCTGGTAATTACAGGGAAAGTCCCTGGTAGGTACAGCAGAAGTCTCGGGTGCTTAGAGTGTAAGTACTAGGTACCTGCATGGTAAGGAAGGGTGAACAGTGTGCACTTTACAATACAGCCCGGTCCCTGGTACTTACAGGGGAAGTCTTGGGCACTTAGCATGTAAGTGTCTGCGTGGTAAAGAATAAAGATATTTTATAACTCTGAAGTTGTCATTGTGTGATTAAACAGGTTACATATTGCAGTATGATTTTCGTGTATTTTAAAACTGTAAATCATATCTGATTTTATAGTTATAAGTTTTAATAAGTAGGCCTACATGGTAAGACAAAAGGAGTTGGACTGTAAGACGTTTTACTGTAAGACATAGCGAGTTACACTGTAAGTCATAAGTGAAACTAAACCATATAGGCTCCCCCAAAATGTCATGGTAGATGTCAGAGAGTCACCCGGGAAGTCCCAGTAAGTGCAAGGTAAGACGCATGAAGTTCCATTATAAGACACTGGGAGTGACAGCATAAGACAGTAGCAGTTCCACTGTAAGACCCCAGCAGGTCTACTGTAAGACAAGCAAAACTACACAACAGGTTCCTCTAAAATGCCATGTAGATGTCAGAGAGTTACCATGAAAGTCCTAATAAGTATATGGTAAGACACGGGGAGTTATGCCGTAAGACACGGGAAGTTATGCCGTAAGACACGGGAAGTTATGCCGTAAGACACGGGAAGTTATGCCATAAGACACGGGGAGTTACGTCGTAAGACACGGGGAGTTACGCCGTAAGACACGGGGAGTTACGTCGTAAAACACGGGCTGTATTATAAAGTGCTACCAAAAAAAAATATCTGTGAATACATTAAATTAATTTGCAAATAAATGAAAAGCATTTGTGAATATCTTCCTAACATTTACAACTTTCGGACAGGCATTTGTGAACTCAGATTTTATAAGTGAATCTAAAAAAACATTTGTGGATCTCAGTTCTACGCATGTGGATTTGCTTTTTACATACACACAGTTTTGAAACAAACTCTCCGCTGGTCCGAACAAAAATGCACTCGTATCACTCGGCCATCTTCGGATAGCACGTGATCACCCAGCTGATGACGTCATGATATGATATGACAAGTGGCATGGTTAAGGTCTTTGACAGAACAGCTGTTGGTGTTGGTAGCCCTTTTTGTTTCGAAATGTCGTATTGTAGTTTTATTGTTCATTGCTGATATGTAGATTGCGCTAAGCTTCCATCCATCCAACCTGTAAAGAGGGCCACGGTAGAAGATGCTGATGACTGACATCCAGACATCTCTCCACAAGCTTTCGATGCTAGTGTAATCAGTAGAAAATTATTGGGTTTAAGATTTAGACATTTTCAGCACAGCATTTAAAAGACCATTTTGTCATTCATTCATTCATCTTCTAACTGCTTCATCCTCTTGAGGGTCGCGGGGGGGCTGGAGCCTATCCCAGCTACATCGGGCGAGAGGCAGGGTACACCCTGGACAGGTCGCCAGACTATCGCAGGGCTGATACATAGAGACAAACAACCATTCACGCTCACATTCACACCTACGGACAATTTAGAGTTACCAATTAACCTAGTCCCCAATCTGCATGTCTTTGGACTGTGGGAGGAAGCCGGAGTGCCCGGAGAGAACCCACGCTGACATGGGGAGAACATGCAAACTCCACACAGAAGGGCTCCCACTCCCGGGATCGAACCGGCAACCCTCTTGCTGTGAGGCGAGAGTGCTAACCACCACACCACCGTGCCGCCCGACCATTTTATCGTTAAACAATAATAGAAAACAAATACAGCTATTCATAAAATATATTTGTATTCATAAGAATGGATAAAAATGCAAAATATAAGTGTACCTACATCTGATCTAACCCATGCAGTCTATGTTCTAACTGCTGAGTTTTCTAGTTTCAATAGAGTAATAAGTCATGATGACACAAAAACACTATGACCAGTAGATGGTGGTAGCAGGTTGGCTACAACAAGTAACAACAAGTAAGAGTACACTAATAATAAGATGCGCAGTGCTTTGTGACTTTAAACCTACTCGAAAGAATAAATGAAAAATATAAAGGATGCGTTGGCTGATAACTGCCAACTGAAGGAGCAGCCAAGCCTCCACTTTGGAGAACTGAACGTTTCCCACTAGCATCGTTGTGCCTTTCATACTCAAACCGAAATGAATACAAAAGTGTGTGCCAGATAATATACATAGAACAAATAAACACACACTAATACTCACTGTATGACATTAACATAAAACAATGAATGCACATTACTTATCGCTGGTTATTTAGAAAGAAAAAAAAAACAGGTCATAGAAAGACTGCGTGCTTTTACTTTGACATGCGGACATGACGTCATCAGCTGGGTGATCACGTGCTATCCGAAGATGGCCGAGTGACACGAGTATCCACACGTGTAGAACTGAGATCCACAAATGTTTTTTAGATTCACAAATAAAAACTGAGTTAAGAATTTTCATAGTCGAATCTGATTTGACAGATTTTAACTTTAGCCAACTAATCATCGAATCATGTTGTTTTCCCCTTCATTGATTAATGAGCTCATTTGCGTCAGTTTCCGCTCCAGAAAAAAGAGCTAAAACACCCAAATAAACAAATTTAATTCCTCAGTAGGCATAATAAGATAATAATAAAAGTAAAACTAAAACAGTTTTCCTTCTTTCTTACGTCAAGTTACTTCATTAATCAACTCAGGTTCATACAAGTTCATCCACACGGACCGTGTATCACCGCTCTCAATCGTCGGACAAAAAGTAGCCAAATAAAAAATCAGAGTCTATTAAGAAAACAATCAGCGGTGAAATTCGTTTCAAGACACTTAAGGCAAACGAATAATCCTTCAAAAAAGTTTGATTTGAGAGCACATACCTCCTTCAAAGTGTGTGTTTATGCACTCCGCCAAAGTAAATCATCACCACATGATTCCCGAGCACGGCACCGCTGCCATCCTCAGGGGATGGGTCAAATGCGGAGAACAAATTTCACACACTCAGGAGTGTGATGATCAGTGGGACTTTAACTTTAACTTTAAATCACCGTATGCCTCAATGCTGTTCTGATGGTCCTGCAGCGCACTCACTCACCTCAGTTTATTTGGATTGAGCAACTGGGTGATTTATTCATGCGTAGTAATGATTATACCTACTGATTAAATGCACGCGTCATTTTCAGTTTTTTATTAACAGAAATTAGGCTGATGTTTGTATCAAAATAGGTTATATATCATGAATTACTAGAAAACAAATACATTCTATGTCAAATCAAGATATTCAGCAGCAGTGAGCACCCCCATGTAGTTAAAATGATACGGTCTTGTTTCATAACCACATTTTGCGATGATTCGACGGCAAGACTGCAGTCGAATCAGACTTCTCCAAATCGAATCACAGAATCACAGAATCACCGAATCACCGACTATTCGGGGTCACCCCTAGTTTACAAATCTGTTTTTGTATTTGTGGAAGATGTTTTATATTTACAGATTACACATTTGCACACAGATTGTCGGTCTGTTCACACACATAATTATGAAACAAATCTATCTCCATACAGCAGTTGTTGTCTGGAACATATCTTCACATGTAAATAAATAAAGTGCCTTTTTACCCGTGAAAAATAAAGTTATATTAACAGGGCTCAGTACAAGTCAACCTACAACGAGTCCTTCTGACAGCAGACTGTTGCCTGGAAACGGGGCGTATGGCGTTCAAGCCCCCACAGATAAATAAGAGTTTGTAACTCATAAATCATAATAAAAAGTAACAAAATAATGTAGTAAATAACTTAATATTGTACAGGTAGGTAAATAATAATAAATTAAACGCAGTGCACCTTCAATGATGATAGAAAGTGTTAGTAGAATCACTAACACTTTAACTCTGTTACACAAACATAATGTTTCACTGTAATTATCCCAGCATTTCCCTGCAATGGCCATGGGAGGTTGTTCTTTGCATAATCCCGTATATATCAATCTAAAATCAAAATCACATAGAACATTCATTTTTGCAGCAATCATCATGCTTGTGTCATCACACTTTACACCCATAATGATGTCATCGGGCTTTGTGAGGTGTGGTGTATAATCACATGAAACCACTGGGTGGCGCCAGAGTAATAAATAATGAATCTATCACACCTTTTCACTGTGCTTATAAAAATGAATTTTGCCTTTTCATTTTATACAATTATACAATTACAATACAATTATAAAATGTCAAATTTTTATTTATGTATTTTTTTTTATCAATCATTATGGTATATTGACTTAAATAGCCTTTTAGCTCAGGTTGTATAGATTTTAGAGATATGAAGAATTTCTAGATATTTTAATTTTGAATAGATACCACTACACCACCCCCATATGCATTCCTGTCTCTTTTGTGCTTTGATCCTGTTTGGTCTCATTCCATCCACTCTCAGTCAGCTTGCCTAATGATGATTAGCTCTGTAAAGAGACTCAAGGGAATCTTTATCAATGAGGGAGAACTGAATGTGCCATTATCTTGTTAATGCTTAACAGCGGCCACTGTTAAGCAAACGTTCCAAAGTCTCACTAAACTGAGAGGCTGTTTTCATTTCAGATAGCAGACATGCTCATAGTGCCATGCCCCAGTAAAAGAGAGGAAAAGCATCTGTATTTACACTATCAACTGATGTCAGAATACAGCTTTGGATGGTGGGAAGTAAAGGCTGCTGCAGCATCTCTATTACCATACCAAATACATTAAAGTGTCAAAAAGGCCTGAACATTCAGCTGCTGCAGTATATTTTTTTTATTATCTGTGGCCAGCAGACATGACAGCTTACCCAACATTTGGTCAGTATTTGATGAAGAGGCCTCTCTCTTTTGGTCTCTACTGTTTCTGGCAGGATTGGTCGTCTGTTTGATGGAACGGAGCCCATAGTGTTGGACAGTCTTAAGCAGCACTACTTCATTGATCGAGACGGCCCAATGTTCCGCTACATACTTAATTTCCTCCGGACCTCCAAACTCCTCATCCCTGCAGACTTCAAAGTGAGTGTGTAGAGCTTTGATCAGGTACTACCACAGTTAATCTTTGCAGTGTATCTGAACAGCCCCAAATCACAGGGACACCAAAAAACAAACGAACTGTCCAGACTGTCAGAGGAAAGGTTTTAACTGTTGTCACACTTACAGAAACTATCCTGAGAACTGCTTTGAGACACAATGTAAGTCATGTTTTCTTTACTGTGATAACTTTCCATATAGTTAATACTTGAGCAGCTTTGGCAAACTGCAAGGAGGAGACCAGGCCATGCAACTGTTATTCTAACTGCATTTGTGTAAATATATCAAGCTAATCGCTGTATTAGCCCTGCGGAAAAAGATACAACTCTGGTTGTAACTGTCTGAGAGACAGTTTTTACAGAGATTTCATTAAAATGTTTATTTTATATTTTTCAGTAATAATTTAATCAATGTTTGAATTCATACAGTCAGTAAAATGTGTTAAAATGTAAAATGTAATAAGTTGTTTAAAAGGGTAACTTTAATTTATAACTGGACTAAAATACACTACTTCAAAAATAATTTTTGGTTCAAAAATCCAATGCTTTTGAATGCAAGTTATATTTTGATGTTGAGTGTCACAGGCCAAATGAACAGAGTTTAGTGAAGGGCACACCTGATGCATTATGGGTCAGGAAACAATAGACAGCAGAGAGAGAGAGACAACATGCCTGCAGAGAGAAGAGCCAAATGTGACTGCAGAGGAATAGAGTACTACGGCCTAAATTAACAATGTTCTGCATGGTTCAAGAGGCGCACACGGTAATGTACCTTTGATTGTGTCATATTTGTGCATAATATTGTTGAAATGCCTTTTGTATATACTTTTGATATTTTTTGTTGCTATATATGTTCACAGACTGGGATCTGTTATGCTTAACATCTTAACAGATGTTAAGCATGATAGACTTAATTGTTTGGGGGTGTCTAATTATAGACACTTGCTAAAGAGAAAATGACAAAATGACAAAATGACTGACATGTATATTTTGACTCATTGGTTTTATATGTTTTATTTTTTGTAGTTTTCACAGTGTCTGATGAAAGAAAGGCGGCAATAAATCAGAAAAACACATCTGTATGATGCGTGGCCATTATTTATTGGACCGGTGCAGTTACGCTGGTCCTTGTTTCAATTCAACTCACCCTCCCCTTCCCTGCCCTGAGCTGTATCACAGGCTCCACACAAAACGAATGTGTCACTCACTTGCTCAGATGCGGTCTTTGCTACAAGTCCTCTCTCTCTCTTAACTTGTTCACTGACTCACCCCAGCTACCGCAAGCTAACTGCAAAGAGGAGACCAGACAACATGTGACTATTGTGCAATTGTTAACTGCATTTGTGTAAATATATCAAGTTAATGCGTTAATCTGTATTAGCCCAGTGGGAGAAGGCTACAGGAAACGAACGATTCACTCACTCACTTACTCAGTAGCTCCAACTCCCAGCTCACCGGCAGCACAAAGCTCACTCACACTCTCTCCCTGCTCGGAGAGCCCCTCCCTTACTGTACCTGAGTAGTGTGCTTCTCCGCTCCATTCTCCTGTTGGACTGTTTTGAGATTACTAGGGCTGTAGTCTCCTGGTCGATTATTTGGTCGATATGCTCTCGTCTGACCAAATTCTCATTGGTTGAATAATCGCGGTGTTACTTTCATAAGGAGAAAAGTGCTACATCAATAGCTTTTCAGGATTAATCCATTATTTGCTGTGATGGGAGGGACAGGCTAAGTTACCTGTGAAAATGGGGGTGTGATGCGACGCCGAAGTTGAAAAGTACCCCAATGTCAGCGTTACACCAGCTTCCATAGGAAAACAATGGCACAGCGGGCATCAAGAGATTTTTAATGCTGGTCATGTGCAAGCGCCTTCAGCATCGCGGTGATGCAGACCTCCTGTCTGTTTCTGTATACTGATACCTTTTCCCTCAGTGGAAACAAAGCTTGTATTTACTTGTATTTCACAGATAAGAAACAATAAATTGTGAAGACAGTAAAGCCTCCACTAAAATAGCATTTTAAGTCTTGTGTGTGATATATCCTTTAGGGATTTATACTTCAGGATTTATCCTGGCTTCATATGAACAGAGGAAATCTCTGCTCGTCGCTAGGCTAATTTATGCAATAGAAAATGGCATAGACTTGTGCTAAAAACGTTAGCACGTTGTATTGGTGGGGAAAATGTGTCCAGATAAAGACAAGTGTTTGTCTGTCAATGCTGCGATTTATAGTGAAGGCAATTTGCAAACTGTTTGTTTGAAATTGTGTCTATTGTAGGCTGTAAGGTGAACACAGTTATCGTTTCATCTCGTTCCGACATCTGGGGACTACACGATCTTTACTTCATAAAAAAGATCGATACATGTTCAGCTAATGAGCAGGAGTTCATAGCTCATAACCCTGCAAGAGTCCTGTGATCGGGGTCGTAATTCGGCACTTATTCCGTCTGAGCGTAATGATCAGTTCTGCCTGAGCGTAATGACCTTTGGTTCGTGAGTGGTGGCACGGCTGTCACGTGATCGTGCTACACCAATAAGGTATCCGCATTTCGTGTCGCCATGGTTTCATTCAGCAGAGGAAAACAGACTCGGAAGTCATCAAAAGTGAGCAGAAATTAGCTGAAACAGTGCTATTCAATCAATCAATCAATCAATCAATTTTATTTATACAGCCCAATATCACAAATCACAATTTGCCTCACAGGGCTTTACAGCATACGACATCCCTCTGTCCTTATGACCCTCGCAGCGGATAAGGAAAAACTCCCCAAAAAAACCCCTTTAACGGGGAAAAAAGAACGGTAGAAACCTCAGGAAGAGCAACTGAGGAGGGATCCCTCTTCCAGGACGGACAGACGTGCAATAGATGTCGTACAGAACAGATCAGCATAACAAATTAACAGTAATCCACATGACACAATGAGAGAGAGAGAGAGAGAGAGAGAGAGAGAGAGAGATGCAGGTAATGACAGTAGCTTACAACAACATTATTGAAAGTAATAATATTATAGTTATAGTTCTGGCTACTGTGGTACAATATGTTGAAAGTATGTATTAATATCTGGCAGTATACATGTATGACAATAGTCGTGTATAATAACAGTAGAAGTATGACTAATGACTAATGATGGCAGCAGCAGCAGGAGGCATCTGGCAGGACCACGGCAGCAGCACATGAGTTAATCTGAGAGACAGTGGAGCACAAAGGCTCCGGAGAAGAAGCCGAGTTAGTGACATCCAGAATGGCCGAGTTAGCAAGATGCAGTAATAGAATACGAGAGAGAGAGAGAGAGAGAGAGAGAGGAGAAGAAGAGAAGGTGCCCGGTGTATTATAGGGGGGTCCTCCGGCAGACTAGGCCTAAGTCAGCCTAACTAGGGGCTGGTACAGGGCAAGCCTGAGCCAGCCCTAACTATAAGCTTTATCAAAGAGGAAAGTCTTAAGTCTAGTCTTAAATGTGAAGATGGTGTCTGCCTCCTGGACCGTAACAGGAAGATGATTCCACAGGAGAGGAGCCTGATAGCTAAAGGCTCTGGCTCCTGATCTACTTTTGGAGACTTTAGGGACCACGAGTAACCCTGCGTTCTCAGAGCGCAGTGTTCTGGTGGGATAATAAGGCACTATGAGCTCTCTAAGATATGACGGAGCTTGACCATTTAGAGCTTTATAAGTTAACAGTAGGATTTTAAATTTGTCGTCGTCGTCGTCGTCATCCTCCGCTTATCCGGGTCCGGGTCGCGGGGGCAGCAGGAGCAAGGAAGCCCAGACAGTCCCCTCCCCAGCCACTTCCATCAGCTCTTCCGCGGGAACCCCAAGGCGTTCCCAGGCCAGCCGGGTGATGTAGTCCCTCCAGCGTGTCCTGGGGGTCCCCGAGGTCTCCTCCCGGTTGGACATGCCCGAAACACCTCCCAAGGGAGGCATCCGGAAGGCATCCTTACCAGATGCCCGAACCACGTCAACTGGCTCCTCTCGATGTGGAGGAGCAGCGGCTCTACTCCGAGTCCCTCCCGAATGTCTGAGCTCCTCACCCTATCCCTAAGGCTGAGCCCAGCCACCCTGCGGAGGAAACTCATTTCGGCCGCTTGTATTCGTGATCTCATTCTTTCGGTCACTACCCAGAGCTTGTGACCATAGGTGAGGGTTGGAACGAAGATCGACCGGTAAATCGAGAGCTTCACTTTCTGGCCAAGCTCCCTTTTCACCACAACGGACCGGTTAAGCGCCCGCATCACTGCTGACGCTGCCCCAATCCGCCTGTCAATCTCCCGCTCCATCCTACCCTCACTCGTGAACAAGATCCCGAGATACTTAAACTCCTCCACCTGAGGAAGGACCTCCCCCCTGACCTGGAGTGGGCAGTCCACCCTTTTCCGGCTGAGGACCATGGCCTCGGACTTGGAGGTGCTGATTCTCATCCCATCCGCTTCACACTCGGCTGCGAACCGCCCCAGTGAGAGCTGGAGGTCACTGTTCGATGGAGCTAGGAGGACCACGTCATCCGCAAAAAGCAGGGACGAGATTCTCCCATCACTGAACCTGACACCCTCCACCACTCGGCTGCGCCTAGAAATTCTGTCCATAAAAGTTATGAACAGAACCGGTGACAAAGGGCAGCCCTGGCGGAGTCCAACCCTCACCGGGAACAGGTCCGACTTACTGCCAGCCACGCGAACCAGACTCATGCTCCTGTGGTACAGGGACTGGATGGCCCTTAGCAAGGGGCCACCCACCCCATACTCCCGGAGCACCCCCCACAGGATGCCCCTGGGGACACGGTCGTAAGCCTTCTCCAAATCCACAAAACACATGTGGACTGGTTGGGCGAACTCCCATGCCCCCTCCAGCACCCTGGCGAGGGTAAAGAGCTGGTCCACGGTTCCGCGTCCGGGACGAAAACCACATTGCTCCTCCTCGATCCGAGGTTCAACTATCGACCGGACCCTCTTCTCCAGCACCCTGGAGTAGACCTTACCGGGTAGGCTGAGGAGTGTGATCCCCTGTAGTTGGACACACCCTCTGGTCCCCTTTCTTGAAAATGGGGACCACCACCCGTCTGCCACTCCAGAGGCACTGCCCCCGATGTCCACGCAATGTTGCAGAGGCGTGTCAGCCAAGACAGCCCTACAACATCCAGAGCCTTGAGATATCCGGGACGAATCTCATCCACCCCCGGGGCTCCGCCGCCTCGGAGTTGTTTCACCACCTCGGCGACTTCTGCCCCAGAAATTGGATGACCCGCCCCTGAGACCCCCGTCTCTGTTTCCTCACTGGAATACGTGTTGGTGGGATTGAGGAGCTCCTCAAAGTATTCCTTCCACCGCCCGACAATGTCCCCAGTTGACGTCAGCAGCTCCCCGCCCCCACTGTAAACAGTGTGAGCAAGTTGCCGCCTTCCCCCCCTGAGGCGCCGGACGGTTTGCCAGAACCTCTTTGGAGCCGATCGATAGTCTTCCTCCATGGCCTCACCGAACTCCTCCCACGCCCGAGTTTTTGCCTCCACGACTGCCGCCGCCGCCACACTCCGCTTGGCCCGCCGGTACCCGTCAGCTGCTTCCGGAGACCCACAGACCAACCATGCCCTGTAGCCCAGCTAGCAGGGAACGTTCCCACAACATTGGCTAACATTCCCTACAGGTTCTGTTAAAGTTCTTAAGAAAACATTTTCATTTAATGTTCAAATAACATTATAATGATGTTTATTATTTTAAATAATGTTCCTGGGTTGTTGAATGGTAACAGAGATAGAATGTTTTAGATGTAACATCCTAAGGATGTTTTGGGGATGTCTGTGAGCTAAAAAATTATAGAATGTTGCTCTATAAAACATTACCACAATGTTCCATAATAACAAAGTAAAGACATTCTCGAAAAATAATTTTAAAAACATTTTCAGGATGTTATTATGGCCTCTGATTGCAATATGTTATTTTAAAACATTCTGACAATGTTATGCAATAATGAAGAAGGAATATTGTTAAAGCAATATTGTAAAAATATTTTCAGGATGTTACTGATGCCTCATATCACAAATAGCATGTTTCTGTAATGTCATTTATAAACAAAGGAATAACGTTTTACCTATAGCATTCTGAGAATATTTTTGGGACAATGTTTAGGTAACAGATTACATAATGTTATTTATAAAATGTTTTCACAATGTTATGTAATATGACATTAAAAACATTTTCGACGTAATATCTGGAAAATGTTTTGAGGATGTTATTGATACTTCAGATTATGCAATGTTCTTTTCCAAAACATTTCTGTAATGTGATATATTGACAAATGTAGAATATTTGTCTAAAACATGCTTAGGATGTTTTGAGGATGTTCTTAAGTTAATGGATTACTGAATGTTCACCTACAGAACATTTCCACGATGTTACAGAAAAACAACAAGGAATATTCTCAAAAAAAAAGAGAAAATGTTTTCTTAAGAACTTTAACAGAACCTGTAGGGAATGTTAGCCAATGTTGTGGGAACGTTCCCTGCTAGCTGGGCTGAAAGCATGTTATCACTGCTGGGGAAGCAACCGCCATTCCGACATCCCTTCACTCCGACATGGGCCCCCAATTGTCTAAATGGCAACACTTAAATTTCTGTCAGACGTCTAGGGCTGCAATGAGTGGCATATTTTACTATTCAGGGCTCAACAATAAGGATTTCCCGATTGCCCGGGGCAAGTAAAACTCGCGGTCGGGCATGTAAACTAGTAACCTCACTTGCCCGATCGGGCAAGTTGCTAAAAATAGTAAATGTCAATAACTAATCGATAAAATAAATGTATTTCAAAACGTGCTCTTCTGCTCTGATGCAGGCGCGCGGCGGAGTTCCGCCACACACACAGGTGAGCTCGCTAGAGCGGCTCGGGCCGCATTTTCCTGACCAAACCTGACCCCGAGCCCGGTGCAGTTTGTCAGCTGACAAAGATATTGAAATGGAAAGTGTATAAATAACCACCAACAGACTGCTGTTACGCACAGACAGACACGCTGCTCGCACAGCAGCTCAGCACGGCACTCACACAGAGCTTGTGTTGCGTTCAGGCGTTGTCACGTAAATAACAACTTCCAACACTTAAATAGGTCATAGCACAAAACAGCAGCATGTCAAGTGACTTTTACTTTATTATTAGTGCTGCACAATTAATCTAATCGCAATCGCAATCGCGATATCAGGCTGTGCGATTACATAACCGCATAAAAGGCTGCGATTTGCGATTAATGTAGGCTAAATAAATGTTAACGTGTGTGCCTGTGAACGTCACTGCCTCTCCTGTAGTGTGTGGAGTTTGTTGACATCACGCCCACAAGCTATCCTGGTGCGTGCAGCCGGCGTGCAGCAGTGACCAACACAGACGCTGAAGAAGAGCATGAGCTCGACCATGAACAGGCTGAATTAGTAGCGGAAAAAAACGTCTGTTACATGGCGATACTTTGGATTCAGGTACGGCGACGCTGTGCAAGTGTAAAAGTTAAAGTCGCCACGTCCCGCGGCAACACGACCAATCTATATCAGCACTTGAGACAGCACAGCACAGAGAAAAGTAGGAAGAGTGCATGCGAGAGAAAGCCGAACCGTGTAACGTTAAAGACAATGAGACAACTGAAAGCCGCCAGATCCTCATAAAACAACATCCAAGCACGGTTAAGCAAACATTTGTAAGTGTCACAGGGAAATCATGGACTCCATAACAACTGAAAAATTGAGCAATTTTGCTCTGTTTCGGCCCACATGACATTCTGCTGTGCTGTGCTATGGCGTGCTGGAATTTGTCATTTACGTGACAACGCCTGAACACAACACAGGCTCGCTCCGCTGTGTGTACAGTTTGTGTTCATTTTATTTAAGAAGGACAGTGCACATTAATTAACATAATCACTGAAGTCACGTAAATGTGCCAAATTTAGCCATACAGGCTAATTGTCATCTGCAGATGTGCTGCGCTGCTGTGTGAGCAGCGTGTTTGACTGTGCTCAGTCTGTTGATGGGCATTGACTCACTGTCTGTCCATAACAATACCTATGTCAGGTCAGTGCCCCCTAATATAATGTAGGAAACACAGAATCACGCTAAAAGACTCATGATGCCATTTATTTATTACATTTTATTGTAATTATATTGTAATCGCAATCGCAAATCACAGTATTGTCCACCATAATCGCAATCGCACATTTGTTTTCGAATCGTGCAGCACTATTTATTATATTGAATACAATTGTATGTTCCTAAATCTTGAGACACCTCATACATAAGCTAGACAGACATTTCACCTGCTCATTACTGTGCACACATGTACTGTATGTACGTAGTCCTAAAGAGCCCTTCTGGTGCCAGTAGATACACAGAAACATTCCAGCAGGCTGTGCTTTCCAAGCATACAAAAAAGTTTCACGCGTGTAAAAATTATTTTTCATGCGTGTCCTTCACCTCCGCTGCTACAACTCCATCCTAGGGGAAACACTGCTGTGTGCGTTTTGTGCAACATGTGGATGCAGTTTGTTTTGTTTTTTCAGCTCCACAAAAAAGTGTGTTTGTCAGTTCTTTCCTCACAGTTGTACAGTTTCAGGTAACTTGTTCTCTTTCTGTGTTTTGAATAAACGAGTGTTGTGAAACATTTACATGGGTTCATATTCCAATTCTATCTTGAAGTAGTAGTAGTAGTGGTCACTCAGAAAACTTTAATCTTGAAATTGAATGGTGATGTCATAATATTTCATTGTTTAAATATTGTAACATAACATTTATAGATTTTTTTTTTCAAAGCATGTCACCCAGTCCTGAAGTGGTATCATTCTCAAACTGTCAGCTGTAAACATTTTAAAGAACATTAAGGTATAATGTTGTAGCAGTCATTTGTAACATTTTAAGAAGGTTATCACAAAACAGTTTTAGAATGTTTTTATAGAATGTTCTTCCAGAACATTCTGGGAACTTAAAGAAAACTTCCCACTAAAAACATCATTAAAACATTATGGTATAATGTTATGGCAACATTTTCATTCAACATTTTAAGAAGGTTATTACAAAACAGTTTTAGGATGTTTTTATAGAACATTCTTCCAGAACATTCTGGGAACTTAAAGAAAACTTACCCCTAAAAACATCATTAAAACATTATGGTATAACGTTATGGCAATATTTTCATTAAACATTTTAAGAAGGTTATTACAAAACAGTTTTAGGATGTTTTTATAGAACATTCTTCCAGAACATTCTGGGAACTTAAAGACAACTTACCCCTAAAAACATCATTAAAACATTATGGTATAATGTTATGGCAATATTTTCATTCAACATTTTAAGAAGGTTATTACAAAACAGTTTTAGGATGTTTTTATAGAACATTCTTCCAGAACATTCTGGGAACTTAAAGAAAACTTACCCCTAAAAACATCATTAAAACATTATGGTATAATGTTAAAGCAATATTTTCATTCAACATTTTAAGAAGGTTATCACAAAACAGTTTTAGAATGTTTTTATAGAACGTTCTTCCAGAACATTCTGGGAACTTAAAGAAAACTTCCCGCTAAAAACATCATTAAAACATTATGGTATAATGTTATGGCAATATTTTCATTCAACATTTTAAGAAGGTTATTACAAAACAGTTTTAGAATGTTTTTAGAGAATGTTCTGGAAGAACATTCTGGGAACTTAAAGAAAACTTACCCCTAAAAACATCATTAAAACATTATGGTATAATGTTAAAGCAATATTTTCATCCAACATTTTAAGAAGGTTATCACAAAACAGTTTTAGAATGTTTTTATAGAACGTTTTTCCAGAACATTCTGGGAACTTAAAGAAAACTTCCCGCTAAAAACATCATTAAAACATTATGGTATAATGTTATGGCAATATTTTCATTCAACATTTTAAGAAGGTTATTACAAAACAGTTTTAGAATGTTTTTAGAGAATGTTCTGGAAGAACATTCTGGGAACTTAAAGAAAACTTCCCGCTAAAAACATTGTAACAACATTATAGGTAACATTGTCAGAATGTTTTCAGAACCAAAAATTGCTAGCTGGGTAGGCCTCCTTCTTCAGCCTGATTACCGCCACGACTGGCACCAGCGGCCTTGCGGCCACAGCTCGCAACCACCGCCTCAACAATGGCAGAGCGGTACAAGGTCCATTCGGACTCAATGTCCCCCTCCGCCCTCGGGACGCGGTTGAAGCTCTCCCGGAGGTGGGAGTTGAAGATCATCTGGACAGGTTCTTCCGCCAGGCGTTCCCAGCAGACCCTCACTGTTCGTTTGGGCCTGCCAGGTCTGCGCGGCGTCTTCCCCCACCATCTGATCCAACTCACCACCAGGTGGTGATCAGTTGACAGCTCTGCTCCTCTCTTCACCCGAGTGTCCAGAACATATGGCCGCAGGTCAAATGATACGACTACAAAGTCGATCATTGACCTGCGACCTAGGCTGTCCTGGTGCCACGTGCACCGATGGACATCCTTATGTTTGAACATGGTGTTAGTTATGGCCAAACTGCGACCCGCACAGAAGTCCAATAACTGAACACCACTCGAGTTCAGATCGGGCAGGCCGTTCCTCCCAATCACGCCTCCAGGTCCCGCTGTCATTGCCCACATGAGCGTTGAAGTCCCCAGCAGAACAATGGAGTCCCGGTTGGGGCACTGTCCAGCACCCGTCCAGGGACTTCAAAAGGGTTGGTACTCTGAACTGCTGTTCGGCGCATAAGCACAGACAACAGTCAGGACCCGTTCCCCGACCCAAAGGCGCAGGGACGCAACCCTTTCGTCTACTGGGGTGAACCCCAACGTACAGGCAGAGAGTCTGGGGGCTATCAGAAAACCCATCCCGGCCCTCCGCCTCTCACCCGGAGCAACTCCAGCGAAGGAGAGAGTCCAACCCCTCTCAAGGACTAGGGTTCCAGAGCCGAAACTATGTGTCGAGGTGAGGCCGACTATATCTAGCTGGTAACGCTCAGCCTCTTCCACAAGCTCCGGCTCCTTCCCCGCCAGAGAGGTGACATTCCATGTCCCAAGAGCCAACTTCTGTAACCGAGGATCGGACCGCCAAGGCCCCCGCCTTGGTCTGCTGCCCAATCCACATTGCACCGAACCCTTCTGGATCCCTCTGCGGGTGGTGGGCCTGCAGGGGGACGAACCCATGTAGCCGGTTCGGGCTGGGCCCGGCCGGACCCCATGGGCGAAGGCCCGACCACCAGGCACTCGCCCACGGACCCCAACCCCAGGCCTGGCTCCAGGGCGGGGCCCCGGTAACCCTCCGGGCCGGGTACACTTGTCCTTGATCATAACCATCATGAAGGGTCTTTTGAACCGTTCTTCGTCTGACCCTTCGCCCAGAACCAATCTGCCATGGGAAACCCTACCAGGGGCAAAATGCCCCCGACAGCATAGCTCCTAGGGTCATTAGGGCACTCAAACTCCTCCACCACGATAAGGTGACGGTTCTCGGAGGAGGATTTTAAATTCAATTCTGGATTTTACAGGGAGCCAGTGCAGAGAAGCTAAAACAGGAGAAATATGATCTTGTTTCTTAGTTCCTGTTAGTACATGTGCTGCTGCATTCTGAATTAGCTGGAGAGTTTTTAAGGACTTACTAGAGCTACCTGATAACAGAGAGTTACAGTAATCCAGCCTAGAGGTAACAAAAGCGTGGACCAATTTTTCTGCATCTTTTCGGGTCAGGATAGGCCTAATTTTCGCAATATTACGCAGATGAAAAAATGCAGTCCGTGAGGTTTGTTTTAAATGAGAATTAAAAGACAAATCTTGATCAAATATTACTCCGAGGTTTCTTACGGTAGTGCTAGAGGCCAGAGCAATGCTATCAAGAGAAACTATGTCATCAGATAAATAGTCTCTGAGTTGTTTGGGGCCAAGAACAATAACTTCGGTTTTGTCTGAATTTAACATCAGGAAATTGGTGCTCATCCAAGTTTTTATGTCCTTAAGGCAATTATGGAGTTTAGTTAATTGATTACTTTCTTCTGGCTTCATCGATAAATACAACTGAGTATCATCCGCATAACAATGGAAATTTATAGAGTGATTTCTAATGATGTTACCTAAAGGAAGCATATATAGAGTAAATAGGATTGGTCTGAGCACAGAACCTTGCGGAACTCCAAAACAAACTTTGGTACGTTATGACGATTCATTATGAACGTGAACAAACTGAAAACGATCAGATAAATAAGATTTAAACCAGCTTAGTGCAGAACCTTTTAGGCCAATTAAGTGATCCAGTCTCTGCAGTAGAATTTGATGGTCAATTGTGTCAAACGCACTAAGATCTAATAAAACAAGTACAGAGACAAGTCCTTTGTCCGAAGCAATCAGAAGGTCATTTGTAATTTTAACTAGTGCTGTCTCAGTGCTATGATGCACCCTAAATCCTGACTGAAATTCCTCAAATAAATTATTATCATGGAGAAAATCACACAGCTGGTCTGCGACTACTTTCTCAAGGATCTTTGACATAAAGGGAAGATTAGATATTGGTCTATAGTTGGCTAACACCTCTGGATCCAGGGTGAGCTTTTTTAGTAGAGGTTTAATTACAGTTACCTTAAAAGACTGTGGTACATAGCCTGTTAATAAGGATATATTGATCATATCTAATATATGAGTGTTAACTAAAGGAAAGACCTCCTTAAGTAGCCTAGTTGGGATGGGGTCTAAGAGACACGTTGATGATTTGGATGAAGAAATCACTACAGTCAATTCTTGAAGAGAAATTGGGGAGAAGCAATCTAAATATATATTAGGTTTTACAGCTGTGTTTGAGGTTAGATAGGTACTATGTGAGGACAGAAGGTCATGAATTTTGCCTCTAATAGTTAGAATTTTGTCATTAAAAAAGCTCATAAAATCATTACTGCTAAGGGCTAAAGGAATACAAGGCTCAATAGAGCTTTGACTCTCAGTCAGCCTGGCTACAGTGCTGAAAAGAAACCTGGGGTTGTTCTTATTGTCTTCTGTTAATGCTGAGTAATAGTTTGCTCTGGCATTGCGGAGGCCCCTCTTATAAGTTTTGAGACTGTCTGTCCAGATTAAACGAGATTCTTCCAGTTTGGTTAATCGCCAATTCCTTTCAAACCTTCGCGATATTTGTTTTAACTTACGGGTTTGAGAGTTATACCAAGGAGCGAATTTTCTTTGCTTTTTTAACTTCTTTTTAAGAGGAGCTACAGAGTCAAGTGTTGTTCGCAGCGAGCCTACGGCGCTATCGACAAAATGATCAAAGTCGGTACGGGAAACCTCTGTTACTGAGGGACTTGGTATTGAATTTAATGACGGAGTAATCTTTTCCTTAAATTTTGCGACAGCACTATCTGATAAACATCTAGTATAGTAACTGTTGCTGTTGTTGTTGTTCACATTACCATGTCCATGAAACACGATGAGACAAATAGACAATAAGGTGAACTAAGCAAAAATGTCTTAAAACACATTTGATTCAATACCTGGGCATAACTGACGTATTATTACATAGACAACATAGCTGTCCAGTACAGAATACGAGAACACCGGTATGATTAAACGCCGGGGCGATTATTTCCTCATTCATTGCCTCGAGGAGGGACAGCCCTGCAGGCAGGGAGAGAGCAGCTCACGAGAGCTGAGGGACTGTTTGCGCTTTTACGCACAGGTCGGTGGTGAAGTGGCACACATGACTCGTGCTACGGACAGACACCCGCGTGCGTAAAAGCACACACAATTCCGTGTCCTCTCACCGCGGACGCTGTGATTTGATGGCCCGGTACTCATTGTAGCCCACTCTTATAAGACCCAATACTTTAAATGAACCAGGGGCTATTTGCTCAAGGCTTTTATTTTGTTTTGGGGTTTTTTGCACTGACCTGCACCAAAGTCAAAGTCCGTTTATTTGTCTCCCTTGGGAGAAATTTGGATTGGAGACAGGGTACTGCTGCTTTAAACAACACAAAACATACAACTGGCAACCAGATAGGGACCAATGTGCAGAAGATATTTGCTCATCTGAGCTGTGCAATTTGCCATGCCTTCACGTTGAGTTAAGGTGCTGGTACACATTAGAGTGCTGGTACATATTAAATGCTGGTACATATTAAGGTCCTGGTACATATTAAAGGCCAGGCCGTTATTTGGTTACAGTTCCTGTCCAGTATGTTTTTAGTGCAAAAATACTGTATAATGTAGGGGTGAGTTCGTGTACAAAAATCTCTAAATGTTTAGAGTGGGTAATTTTTTTCATGTACACGGATTTCACGACTGGGTGGTGCTATTCGATTATACGAGTAAAGCCCCAGTTATCTGAATACCAACCGAATGGGCCATTTAACTAATGGTTACAGGCTGCCACACCGAAATATTGCCATTCCAACGGTCCACCATCCCGAATTCTGGTCCCTGAGTCCTGACAGTAAGCTACGGCGAGCCTAGAAGCTGTATTTCCCATGTATGTCAGCAATTTTCACCGGGGACGCACGCGAGTAACTCAGGCTGACATTACCTGCTTTTCAGCAAACTTCTCTGGTAATTTTATTAAAAGGCATGGCATATAGGTCCACAGTAGCTTATTATTATTATTATTATTATTATTATTATCATTATATTATTGGGTCTTTTAAGAGTGGGCTACAATGAGTACCGGGCCATCAAATCACAGCATCTGTGGTGAGAGGACACGGAATTGTGTGCGCTTTTACGCACGCGGGTGTAGGTGATCACGGATATTTGATGTGAGAAAGATGTAGCCAGATGTATTACCTGTTTTAGATACGTGGCTGTCTGTCCATCCGTCCGTTTGTCCGTCCGTCCGTAGCACGAGTCATGTGCACCACTTCACCACCGACCTGTGCGTAAAAGCGCAAACAGTCCCTCAGCCCTGCAGGCAAGAAGAGAGCAGCCCTCATGAGCTGCTCTCTCCCTGCCTGCAAGGCTGTCCCTCCTTGAGGCAATGAATGAGGAAATAATTGCCCCGGCGTTTAATCGTACTAGCGTTTAATACGCAAAATGGGGTCAAACCCCCGGCGGCTATTAGGTGCCTGGCGGCTATATGCCACCGGGTGACTATTTGGAAATATACGGTATGTGACAATAATCATATGTGTATATTAACAGTAGAAGTGTGACTAATGATAAGAGCAGAAGCAGGAGGCAGCTGGCAGGACCACAGCAGCTCTTGTAGGCTGAAATCAAGACGATCATATTAACCAGTGCGCAATCATCAGACTTGACAATTATCACGGGAAAACAATCTTTGTTATATCGAGATAACGAGATAATTAATGCGTTATCATGAGAAAACAATCTTTGTTATATCGAGATAGCGAAATAATAAGTCGTTATCACGAGATAACAGTGCACAAAAAAATTAAAAAAAAAAAAAAAAATACATGGCCGTTATATAAAGTATTGGGTCTTATAAGAGTGGGCTACAATGAGTACCGGGCCATCAAATCACAGCGTCCGCGGTGAGAGGACACGGAATTGTGTGTGCTTTTACGCACACGGGTGTCTGTCCGTAGCACAAGTCATGTGTGCCACTTCACCACCGACCTGTGCGTAAAAGCGCAAACAGTCCCTCAGCTCTCATGAGCTGCTCTCTCCCTGCCTGCAGGGCTGTCCCTCCTCGAGGCAATGAATGAGGAAATAATCGCCCCGGCGTTTAATCATACTGGTGTTCTCGTATTCTGTACTGGACAGCTATGTTGTCTATGTAATAATAAGTCGGTTATGCCCAGGTATTGAATCAAATGTGTTTTAAGACATTTTTGCTTAGTTCACCTTATTGTCTATTTGTCTCATCGTGTTTCATGGACACGGCGATGTGAATAGCACTGTTTCAGCTCATTTCTGCTCACTTTTGATGACTTCCGGATCTGTTTTCCTCTGCTGAATGAAACCATGACCTACCTTATTGGTGTAGCGCGATCACGTGACGGCCGTGCCACCAATGACCAAATATCATTACGCTCAGGCAGAACTGATCATTACGCTCAGGCGGAACAAGTGCCGAATTACGACCCCGATCACAGGACTCTTGTAGGGTTATGAGCTACGAACTCCCGCTGATTAGCTGAACATGTTTCGATCTTTTTTATGAAGTAAAGATCGTGTAGTCCCCAGATGTCGGAGCGGAAATCAGTTTCTGTGAGACTTTTTCTGATTCACCTTAGGGCCTATTAAGCCATATTTAAAGTGTGTTTTGAATCAGCTAAATTTTACAGCACTTAACAGAGTCCTCCACCACCGACTAGCATTTTGGAGGGGCAACTACAGAGTGACACAGACACACCACCACAGAGGTAAAAATAAGATTTTTTTTTTTTCCCACAACTAATCGACTAGTTGAAGATTATGTACTACTTCAGTCAACCAAGATTTTCTTTGGTTGACTACAGCCCTAGAGATTACAGACAACCACACAGCTGCAAATCTGGCGAGAGAATTGAGAAGAATAGACAGAATGGGCCATCAGTGACAAGATAGTTGCTTGTGTTAATGATAGTGCAGCCAATATAAAGAAGGCTGTGAATGACAGAATACATGTGTGTGAATGAGAGGGGCCCAAGTGGAACAGTGAGGTTACAGGGAGTAGAAATAAAGAAGGTGGAGGATTTTAAGTACTTGAGGTCAACATACCAGAGCAACGGAGAGTGTAGAAAAGAGGTGAAGAAACGTGTGCAAGCAGGTTGGAACGGGTGGATAAACGTGTCAGGTGTGATGTGTGATAAAAGAGTACCAGCAAGATTAAAAGGAAAGGTGTACAAGATGGTGGTGAGACTAGTGATGTTGTTTGGTTTAGAGACAGCAGCACTGAGGAAAAGACAGGAGGCAGAGCAAGGGGTAGCAGAGATGAAGATGTTGAGGTTCTCTTTGGGAGTGACAAGGATGGATAGGATCTGGAATGAGTACATCAGAGGGACAAGCTCATGTTAGATGTTTTGGAAAGTCAGAGAGGCCAGACTGAGATGGTTTGGACATGTTCAGGGGAGGGATAGTGAATATATCGGTAGAACTGCCAGGCAAGAGGCCTAGAGGAAGACCAAAGAGGATGTAGTGAAAGAGGACATGAAGTCAGTTGGTGTGAGAGAAGAGGATGCAGAGGATAGGGTTAAATGGAGGCAGATGATTACTGTGGCAACCCCTAAACGGAACAGCCGAAAGAAGAAGAAGATTAAATTTAATCATTAAAAATGGAATCCAGCAGCCTCAAATTCAAGAGGTCATCAGAAAGGTAAAATCCATGACTGAATATACCCACCGAAGCACAGTGGCCTCTGCTAAACTTCGAGAAATGCAGCTAGAGATGGGACAACCCCAACTACAGCTGAAACAAGATCTTGCTACAAGGTGGAATTCTACCTATTACGTGCTGAAGCTAGTGTTGCATGGTATACTGGTACCGATGGTAGACCGCGGTACTAAAACACCACGGTAGACATGATACCATAATGTTGGAGTATCGTAGTAGCACAGTACCTCATGGTACCACTACTGTGGGATAAGTTCAAAGTCCAATCGCAAGAGGGTGAGTGTCCATGCGCCGTCCAATAATGGCGTGCGCTGGCCACCTGGCACTCAATATGCTGCTGCAGTGGTTTGTTTTCCAATAACATTTCAGGTATTAGCTGAGCTATTGAGTATCTTTAAGCAGTGAAAGTTATTATTTATTTCTTTTTACTTGTAGGCTAGATTTGTTTATGCTACAGTGATTTGTTTTCCACAGAGCTCTACGGTGCGAGCATTTTACTCACATTTGCGACTAAAATTAGTTTCGTGTGAGAAAAAGAAATCATTCAGGAGCACGCTGTGCGAGTACAGATTTCAACCAGCAGCAGAAACGAAAGGAAATCCTGCCGGTTGTGGGTTGAACGGAGGTCAGAGACTGGAATACAGCGGAGCACTTTGGCCGCCGCAAGATAACGCGGTTTACCGGCGACCGAGAAGCCCGGCTCCAGGTCCAATTATTTCCTCTTCGTTGGTGTCATGACTGCCCAGAAATACCTGAACAGCCGAGCCATGGCAGCACACAGGTATGTGATGTGTCAGAGGAGAAACGAGCCATTCACATTTCTCTCTTTGTGGCAGGTAACGGTCCACAAACCTCACCGCACTGAAGGGACTGTTCTTAAGTTATCGGAGGAGGAGGGTGGCTAGTTGATTTTTATTGTATTTATTTATTTTATTTTGATCCCCCCTATGTTAATCACTTATTGATGCTGTTTTTGAAGTATGAATAAATCAACATGTAATTTATTCCTTTGAAATATCATTGATGTATTATCAAAAAGTGATTTATCTTTTTATAAATGACAAAAGGCACATCTGCCTAACTTTTGCTGTGGTATCGTGATACTACTCAGAACCGTGATACTTCCACTGGTATCGTACTGTAGGTCCCAGATTTGGTACCGTGACAACACTAATTGAAGCACATCACAGAAGTCAAGGATCTGCTCATCTCCACCCTGGCCCTGGCCCCTATAATTAACTCTTGAATGTTAGATTATTGTAATTTTGCACTGTTGTTTAGGCAATTTAAATTCAGTTTTTTATTTGTGAAAAGGCTTCATTTTGAAGAAGAGATGGTTAATTTTTCGCAATTTCATAATAATTTTGCACTGTTGAATCTTAATTTACAGTCATTTTGTACTACTGTTTGGTTTATTTGCATTTATTTTGCATGATTTGTTCATTATGTGTGAGTTAGAGAGAGAGAAAAATAAATGTTTTGCCTTTGAGAATTCTTGGTGATGCTGACGTGCTGACGTACTGTGGTAAGCGTGTTTTGTCATTTCCGGTGTTTCTGTGATAGCGTCTCTGTGCTGCTCTAGCAAACTCCTACCAGCTTGTTTTCTGTTTTTCCTCACTTCAGTTGCTTAACATCTACTTCACGTCTTAACCCACACTAGTTCTGTTTAAGCACTTACAGCTCTCCTCTTTTTAATGACTTTCTTGATAATCTTAGCTGTTGTTTGCACGTTATTAGCCTTGTTAGCTACATTAGCTTAACAATTAGCAATGACTTCTTCTCCTGCTCTTTCTTGCTCGGTGTGCCAGATGTTCAGTTATACCTCTGCCTCCTTTAGCGACAGTGGTAAATGTAGCAAGTGTAGGTTATTTGCTGCGTTGGAGGGGAGGCTTAGTGAATTGGAAGTGCAGCTCTGCACCATGGAAAATTACTCTGTAGTTGCGGTAGTTAGCCAGCCCCCTGTAGCCGGCGCGGAACCACATAGCATAGCCCCTTCTAGCAGTCCCCCGGTAACCCCCGTGCAGCCGGGAGGCTGGGTAAGTGTCCGGGAGAAGCGTAGTACCAAGCCGAAGCCCACGGTTCAGCACCAGCCTGTTCGTGTTTCCAACCATTTTTCCCCACTCAGCCGTCGACCCACTGAGGATAAATCTCTGGTCATTGGCAGCTCTATTTTGAGAAACGTGAAGTTAGCAGCACCAGCGGCCATAGTCAAATGTATCCCTGGGGCCAGAGTGGGCGACATTGAGTCAAATTTAAAAATGCTGGCTAAGGCTAAACGTAGATTTAATAAGATTGTTATTCATGTCAGCGGCAATGACACCCGGTTACACCAATCAGAGGTCACAAAAATTAATGTTGCTTCAGTGTGTGAATTTGCTAAAACTATGTCGGACTCCATAGTTTTCTCTGGACCCCTCCCAAATCTGACCACTGATGAGATGTTTAGCCGCATGTCATCATTTAATTGCTGACTGTCCAGGTGGTGTCCAGCAAATCATGTGGGTTTTGTTAATCACTGGCAAACTTTCTGGGAAAAACCTGGTCTGATTAGGAGAGATGGCATTCATCCCACTTTGAATGGAGCTGCTCTCATATCTAGAAACCTGGCCATGTTTATTAGTAATTCAAAACCCTGACAACCCAGAGTTGAGACCAGGAATCAGAGATGCAGTCTCACACGCTTCTGTGAGCTTCTAGTGCAGTTACCCACCCATAGTTTTATACAAACAGTGCCTAAATTATCTAAACCTAAAATTAAACAAAGAGGAGTTGTGCATAACAACCTAATAAAAATTAAAACCTCTTCTGTGACAGAAAGACAAAACAGGAGAATTAAATGTGGACTGTTAAATATAAGGTCTCTATCATCTAAAGAATCAGAATCAGAATCAGAAATACTTTATTGATCCCCGAGGGGAAATTATTTGCGTTACAGGTGCTCCTTGCAAGAGTGGAAAGATAAGTGAAAATATAAAAAATTTAACAAGAGTATTTACAAATATATAGTTCAAATAAACAGGATTATTAACAAAAAATGAAAGTAAAAGAATATATATATATATATATATTGTAACCTAAACAAGATTATTTACACAATATACATAGTAACCTAAATAGATAATACACAGAATATATACAGTCAAGGTGAAATGGGGTTATTGTACAAGTTAAATTAAACTATTGCACATGTTGACAGTGGGCGAAATAGTCTCAGGGCCATTAAGAGGGAGGAGTTGTACAGTTTAATGGCCACAGGCAGGAATGATTTCCTGTGGCACTCAGTGGTACATTTAGGTGGTATGAGTCTCCCACTGAAAGTACTCTTGTGCCTGACCAGCACATGGTGGAGTGGGTGTGAGACATTGTCCAAGATAGTTCGTAGCTTGGACAGCATCCTCCTCTCTGACACCACCATCAGAGAGTCACACTCTGTTCCCTTGCGGATCAGTTTGTTGAGTCTGTTAGTGTCCACCACCCTCAGCCTGCTGCCCCAGCACACAACAGCATAGAGCATAGCACTGGCCACCACAGACTCATAGAAAATCTTGAGCATAGTCCAGTAGATGTTGAAGGACCTCAGTCGCCTCAGAAAATAGAGACGGCTCTGGTCCTTCCTGTAGAGAGCGTCAGTGTTCTTAGCCCAGTCCAATTTATTGTCCATGTGTACCCCCAGGTACTTATAGCTCTCCACAATGTCCAGACTGACCCCCTGGATGGAAACAGGGGTCACCATTGTCTTGGTCCTCCTCAGATCCACAGCCAGTTCCTTTGTTTTTGCCACGTTGAGCTGCAGATGGTTCTGCTCACACCATATGACAAAGTTATCCACAACAGCCCTGTACTCATCCTCATCACCCTTGGTGAAACATCCAACTATAGCAGAGTCATCAGAAAACTTCTGAAGATGGCAGGTCTCAGTGCAATAGCTGAAGTCCGTGGTGTAGAGGGTGAAGAGGAAGGGAGAGAGGACAGTCCCCCAGTCTACAATCCAGGACACCAGGGGGGCATCCACCTGCATTGCTGTCAGCTTGTCACCCAGTAGAGCTGGACGGATGGTGTTGAACGCACTAGAGAAATCAGAAAACATGACCCTCACTGTGCTCGCCGGCTCGTCCAGGTGGGTGTAGATGCGGTTGAGCAGGTAGATGATGGCGTCCTCAACTCCAAGTCGGGGCTGATAGACGAACTGGAGGGGGTCCAAAAGTGGGTTGACCATGGGCCGGAGCTGCTCCAAGACGAGTCTCTCCAGGGTCTTCATGATGTGGGAGGTCAATGCCACGGGTCTGTAGTCCTTGGAGCCACTGGGACGCGACGTCTTTGGCACAGGAATGAGGCAGGATGTCTTCCACAGCATGGGGACCCTCTGGACACTCAGGCTCATATTGAAGACATGCTGAAGTACTCCACATAGCTGGGGGGCATAGGCTTTGAGCACCCTGGGGCTGACACCATCAGGGCCTGCAGCCTTATTTGAGTGGAGTCTCATCAGCTGTCTTCTCACATGGTCAGCAGTGAAGCACAATGTGGAGGTGACGACACGTGGGGGAGGGGTGTAGTCCTCATGATGGAGAGTGCAGTCAGTCTGGCCACGGGGGAAAGAGGTGTGAGGAGGGCTCACGCAGGAGGGTGTTGGGGTGTGAGAGGGAGGAGGGTGGAGTGGGTGATGGTTGTCCAAGACAGACAGCAGAAGAGTCGCAGGGGGGATGGGCAGGGCCAGCAGTTTCAAATCTGTTAAAAAACAGATTCAGTTCATTGCCCCTGTCCACGCTGCCTCCTAACTCCTCTGTTGTTGTTGGTCCTGAAGCCAGTGATGGTCCTCATTCCACCCCAGACCTCTCTCATATTGTTCTGCTGGAGTTTCCACTCCAGTCCTGGCTGGGACATTGTAGTCCACACAGAAGCTGATGGAGTCCGTGATGCATTCTGTGAGCCCATCAATGTCCTCCCCATGTGTCTCACAGAGTGCGTGCCAGTCTGTCACCCCAAAACAGCCCTGCAGTGTCTCATAAGCCTCCTCCGACCATCTCCTCACTGTCCTCATGGTCGCAGGCTGGCTCCTAACAAGTGGTACATAGCAGGGGTTGAGGTGCACCAGGTTGTGGTCTGACCTACCCAGAGGGGGGAGCAGTGTTAGTAAACGAATTAATATCAGATAATCATATTGATTTACTCAGCCTCACTGAAACCTGGCTGTGTCAAGATGAATATGTTAGTCTAAATGAATCCACTCCTCCCAGTCATAATAATACCAACTTTCCTCGAGGCAGCGGCCGAGGAGGGGGAGTTGCAGCCATTTTTAACTCTAGTCTGTTAATTAGCTCTAAACCTAAACTAGATTATAATTCCTTTGAAAGCCTTGTTCTTAGTCTTTTACATTCGACCTGGAAAACCTCGCAGCCATTTTTTACATAAACCCACTCACTGTTTTAACCATACCCTCGATCTAGTTCTGACATATGGAATTGAAATTGATAACCTTGCAGTCTTTCCACAGAATCCCTCTCTATCAGACCATTATTTAATAATAATAATTGATTTCTTTTTACTTGATTACACTCCACTCAGCAACAGTTACTATACTAGATATTTATCAGATAGTGCTGTCGCAAAATTCAAGGCAAAGATTCCATCAACGTTAAATTTAATACCATGTCCTTCTGTAACAGAGGTTTCCCATACCGACTTTAAACTCTCCCGAATTGATCATCTCGTCGATAGTGCTGCAGGCTCGCTGCGAACAACACTCAACTCTGTAGCACCTCTTAAAAAGAAGTTAACAAAGCAAAGAAATTTCGTTCCTTGGTATAACTCTCAAACCCGAAAATTAAAACAAATATCGCGAAAATGTGAAAGGAATTAACCAAACTGGAAGAATCTCATTTAATCTGGGAACAAAGTCTCAAAACGTATAAGAGGGGCCTCTGCAATGCCAGAGCAAACTATTACTCAGCATTAATAGAAGAAAATAAGAACAACCCCAGGTTTCTTTTCAGCACTATAGCCAGGCTGACTTATAGTCACAGCTCTATTGAGCCTTGTATTCCTTAGCAGTAATGATTTTATGAGCTTTTTTAATGACAAAATTCTATTAGAGGCAAAATTCATGACCTCCTGCCCTCAAACGGAACCAATCTGCCCTCAAACACAGCTGTAAGACCTAATATATATCTAGATAGCTTTTCCCCATTTTCACTTCAACAACTGACCGCAATGATTTCATCATCTGAATCATCAACGTGTCTTTTAGACCCCATCCCAACTAGGCTACTTAAGGAAGTCTTACCTTTAGTTAACACACATATAAGACATATAAGATAAATATATCTTTTTTAACAGGCTATGTACCACAGTCCTTTAAGGTAGCTGTAATTAAACCTTTTCTAAAAAAGCCCACCCTGGATCCTGAGGTGTTAGCCAACTATAGACCAATATCTAATCATCCCTTTCTTTCAAAGATCCTTGAGAAAGTGAGGAGGGTGTGTCTGCAGACCTGGAGACTGCAGATTCAGACCTGCAGATCTGGACCCACAGTTCTAGACCCCTTGTATTTCGCGACAGCCCTCTCTATTTCATTGGAAGCCAACATACTGTGGCAACAGGAGGGATGGAGGGAAGTTTAGGTTACCAAGTTATTGGTCTATATTAATATTAATTAGTCAACCAGGACAAGCCGGACAACGCCACCCTGGGAGTTTCGCCCAAGGAGATAGTTAGATCTACAGAACCCCAATTAAGGTACTCAGGTTTGCTCTACAGTGAGGCAGGAGACGTGTTTCCAAGTTTAGAAAAATCAATTCTTTATTACAAAATACGTCGCTAAAATACACTAGACACACCGTCCACACAGGGATATAAGAAAAGGGGGACCTTTCAGTACTGAGGCTTACCGGCAGGGAGATGGGTCGACAAGGGTGTGAGGGATCCAACAAAATTAAGGTCACCCCAATCACACATGACAGCCACACGCACACACACACTTTAGTGAAGGGAAAGCCAGGACCAGGGGACGCACAGCACACCAAAAGAAAGAGCGGAAGTCACCACCCAGGACACCAGGACCACCACCTTTGGCTCTCAGCAACTGGGGGGGGGAATAAAATTAATGGGGTTGCACTCAGAAATGACCATAAACAAACACAACCAAATCAACAAACAAAAACAAACCTTAAATAAACAAAACTTGTAAGGTTGGCAGCCAAAAGATTACAAATTAACACCCCCCCCCCCCCCCCTCCCCCAAAAAAAAAAACAAATACACAAATATGAACTGCCAAAACCCAAATAGTAACAAAATAAATCAAATTACCACAAATCAATATTCATATCAAGAAATCCAAAATTCACAAAAATAAATGAAAGGAATGAAGTAATAATAGGTCACCAGCCACAGAAATTAAGTTAACACAATACAACTTAATCAAAATAATGCATTAAACTTAATCCTCTGGGGACCATAAATAAACTCTAATGTAACAAACAAAATAAGAAATCCAAACAAGATTAGGTGAAGGCGAACCCCACAGTTCACACACACACACACACACACACACACACACACACACACACACACACACACACACTTTAAGACCAGAGCGGTTGCCTATGGAACCGGTCTAGTTGACTAGTGAGGTTCAAAACCTGCCACTAGTCGACTAGTAAGACCCAAATTGGCCACTAGTAACACTAGTTGGTGTCTTTTCGACTTCACTAGTCAACTAGTTACACATGTCCTCTTACTAGTTAACATGTTAGGTCCAAAAAGATTCACTAGTTAACTAGTGACACTCTTTCCGTGGCTCACTAGTTAACTAGTGGATGCTATTTGTTGTCACTAGTCAGATTCTGCACAGAACATGTAAAGGCTTTGACCAAACATGTTGGACATTCTTCTTAGATGTGATGCATTTACTTGAACTAGTAAAGCCTTGCTCAGTACTAGTGAACAACTGCGCACAGCAAGTGAGACATTTTTTTAACATGTTGGACTTTTTGTTGCACTAGTTGACATCTTCATCACACTAGTTGGCATGTTCATATTACTAGTTCAACAAAGCTGCTTACTAGTCATCATGTTCATCCTACTAGTACAACTAGTACTGTGATAAAATTTAACTTGTTTAACATGTATGGCAGTAGCAGCATTCACTAGTTAACTAGTGACATGCACATGTTAACTAGTAAGCAGCTTTGTTGTACTAGTAAGATGAGGATATCTACTTGTGTGGTGAAGATGTCAACTAGTGCGACAAAAAGTCTCACATGTAAAAGAAATGTCTCACTTGCTGTGCACAGTTGCCCACTAGTGCTGAGCAAATCGTTACTAGGTCAAGGAATAGCCTTACATGTAAGAAAAACTTCCAACAGGTTTGGTCAAAGTCTTTACATGTTCAGTGCAGAATCTGACTAGTGACAACAAATAGCATCCACTAGTTAACTAGTGAGCTACGGAAAGAGTGTCACTAGTCAACTAGTAAATCTTTTTGGACCTAACATGTTAACTAGTAAGAGGACATGTGTAACTAGTTGACTAGTGAAGTCGAAAAGACACCAACTAGTGTTACTAGTGGCCAATTTGGGTCTTACTAGTCAACTAGTGGCAGTTCTTGAACTTCACTAGTTGACAAGTTAGGAAAAAGACACCCACTAGCATAACTAGTAGACATTATGCGTCTTACTAGTTGACTAGTGGAACTTTTTGAACCCCACTAGTTTACAGATGAAGTTTAAAATGTTGTCACTACCATCACTAGTTAACATGTTAAATGCAACACACAGCCAGTAGAGTTGCAGGTGCCACTTAGAAGTCAACATGTTCCACTAGTAAACTGCATGCAAATTAAATAGGCGGGATAAAGACTTTTATTGGTCAGTATTCAAATGAGTGCTGAAAAGCCTTAAAGTGCCAGCTCTTGATATTGACTTTGAGCAGTAGTGGTTGCAGGAGATGTGTACATTTATTTTATTGTGTTATTATAAAATGCAATTAATTTAATGAGTTCATGCTGTAAATATAGTGCACAGATGAAAATCAAACAGATCTTTAACAGTTTGATTTAAAAATAAACAAATAAAGAATAGCCTAAATAAATAAATAAATTCAAAAAAGAAGAAATATTAATATGCAGCTGATATTATAACGCACCATGACTATTTTGAAAAAGAAAGTTTTCTTCAGTTACCGTGCATTGTGGAGTCTGCACTCAATTATGTGAAACTTCAACATTATATCAAAAGTGGAGATTTAAAAAAAAAATGCCCAGCAGGTGTCGCACTGTGAACATTGACAGCATTAGGGTAGGCCTACGTGCTATCTCAAAACAGCCAGGATCAGAACAGTGGAAAAGTGACCAGACCTGCAGTTACGCTAAATGAATACAATTGTAGCCTAGGCTATGCAATTTATAAATCGATAAAAGTCCTATTTTGATCACCATTATGTATCAAATTAATTATTTCACTCGTAGGCTGTTTGATAAGCGGGATAATGTCAGTCGGTTGTTGTGGAGAAATAAACCCCGACAGGGTCCCTTAGTCTACATCCAGGAGGACATAGGCTATTAAATGTGGAAACTGTGTTTCTGTTGTATGTCTGTGCTGTCCATTGTCTATTTGTGTCATTTCATGTAGCATATCAGGTCTTTTTTCCCCTGTATTCTTTTGTGGTCTGTGTCTTCTGTGTATTACATGTTTGGACTGCAGATGGAAATTTAATCTAGGCTAATATAAATCTGGTGCAACCATCTCTTCATTTTCTGCTTGTAGAAAAGAATCTTTGATGTTTAGCTGTCACCCTGAACATTTAATTGTTAGGCTATTGTTTATAGCCTATTAATAATTATTATTGCATTGGTATTATTTATTAACTGTGCCACCCCCTTAATTTTTCTGATTAATATTGCTTGTGGAGACATGCACGTCGGAACCGTATTTCCTCAAATAATAGCCGGTATTCAATTAATAGCCGGGTCTCATATAATGGCCGGGGGCGTTAAAGGCCGGCCCCAAATAGCCGGGTCAAAAAAAAAAAAAAAACAAAACCTCTGCCGCCTGGAACAAACTCACAACGATATGATCAGAAACTCTTTCAACTTGTGTGGACTGTCTGTGAAGACTGATGGGAGTGAAGCCGACCTCATCCTCTGCTTCAGAGAGGGACAGCCTTGCACTGTTGGACAGCAGGTCTCTGCTCCGTGTCCGGAGCCCGGTCGGGACTGGAGACGGATCGGAGCGCACGCTGTGAAAATGCTCTGATTGACTTGAATGGGAGCGAAGCGCTACAGCGTGCGCAATGGAGACAGAGACCTGACCCAGGTCCAACAGTGCAGCGAGGAGAACAGCACGTGAGGAAGATGAAGATGAACTAATGAACGTTGAGCTTGGTCGCTAATGTGTAAAAATAAACGGAGGGATTTAGAAATAAAGGCCTCCCTCAAATAAAACCCTGCCTCCAATAAGGCCGTTGGCCGTAGCCTACGTCACACTGAGCTGTCAGATGCAGCCTGACTCCATACTATGCCAGATGCCTAGGCTGCTGTAGGCAGGCTGCATATCACATCAAAGCATATATCTATGCATTATATGAGATAAACGTAAGTCAGACAAATTGAGTTTAAATTCAGATTCTTTATTTTTTTAAAACGTGATGCTGTGGGTAGGGAGGCTGATGGGGTGTGGGGGGGGGGGGTGTCATATACTTCTTGTTACACTAGTGCTAGTGTCACTAGTGCTACTAGTAGCACCACTGCAACTAGTAAACTAGTGTTATTAGTAACACTAGTGGGAATCCTCGTTTCGTTTCATGTCCAGCACTGCAGGACAGTGTGTGTGTGTGTGTGTGTGTGTGTGTGTGTGTGTGTGTGTGTGTGTGTGTGTGTGCAGTGCAGTAGTTCATCAAAATGTTTAATTACCAGTGGGCTTTTTTTTTTTTTTTTTTTAATGAGACTATGATTGAATGTTCCTTGGATTTTTATTGATAACATACTTGTGTGACCATGAAAGGAAAGAAGCAGAGTTGCTTTTTTATTTTTATACTCATTCACAATAGGAAACAAAGACATACGTCTGGGGTTTCACTGTTTTTATTTCATTGTCCCTGATAGTTCACTTTACTCTGCATTTATAGTTACCAAGGAGCTGGCAATTACACTTAAAAGTTCCCCAGGCTTTAAAGGGTTAAGTTCCCCTGGGTGATATTCTTGTTGGAGAACCAATAAGATGAATCCATTTATAATCCTATTCCGCCCCCTAATTAGCATTTGGTGTTACTAGTGTGACTAGTGGATATTTTGGCTTCCACTAGTTCAACTAGAAATAAGTCTAGCTTTGCTAGTTAACTAGTGAGGTCAAAAGATGTGTTACTTGTGTGATTAGTGAGCATGTCAGTGTCACTAGTTCAACTAGTAAACATTTTAGATCTCACTAGTTAACTAGTGAGCTCAATAAGGTGTTACTAGAGTAACTAGTGAGTATTTCAGCTTCAACTAGTTCAACTAGTAAACATTTTAAGCCCCACTAGTTAACTAGTAAGGTCAATGAGACTTTTTCTAATTTAACTACTAAGGTGTAAATCCTTACTAGTCACACTAGTGATGATTTTGGCTCTTACATGTGTAACTAGTGTAAAAAACTTGAGGTTACTAGCAGACTAGTGAGGCGAATAGCTGCTACTAGTTAGCAAGTCAGAGCTTTTGCAGCTCACTAGTTCACTAGTAAGACTTTAAGCATTACTAGTTCAGCCCAGTGGGCCAATAGTCTGTCAAAAAGCTGACTAGTTTGGATTTTGGTGAAACTAGTATGGCTCTGTGGCTTCACTAGTCAGACTTAAGTTGTTACTAGTTTGACAAAAGTGTCACTAGTTGCTGAAAAAGAGTGACTAGTAAGACTCTTTGTTCAACTAGTTGGACAAAACGTCTAACTAGTGTGACCAGATGTCCAACTAGTGCTGACAGTGATCGAACTAGTGAACGACACTGACACCTGATATCAAGGATATGGAATAAATGCTCAAACGGTCTCGGAGCCAACGAGCAAGAGAGAGTCAGACTGAACATAGCCTCCTCATATAGCGTGCCCTCATGCGGTGATTGGCTACAAAGTGGAGGTGAGAGCAAGGAAGAACACTCTCTCATTAAGGGCGGGGATGAGCATCTCACCTTGCTACAATACTATTACAACTATTGAATATGGACGACGACGATCCGAGTGTGAGTACTGAATGTGAATCACATTATTTATTTAATGCGATGGCATTAAATAAATAATGTGACTACTATTTTGTTGACTTGAATTAGAGAGCGAACTTAATGTTTTACAGTGATACGTTTAAAATGATATGACTGTCTTTACCATGATAGTCTGAAAGGCACGTCAAATATGGGTTAAAGTAGTAGGTAATAGTTGAGCTTGTTAGCAATGAACTGTTTGACCTGCACATTTTGTTTCATGAAACCGAAGCACGATGACGAATAATTTTAGCATTTGCTTTAAATTAAACATGAATAAATGACTAAAGCAATGAAGTGGATGATATTAGAAAAACATGTATAGGCTTACGTTGTCATACAAGCATGAAATCCATGTTTACATATTGGCAATTAGTGTACTTTATGCTAAAAGTTAATTTTGTATTCATGTATACCATGTAATACACCTACACATGTTTTTTCCTTTATTATTCATAATATTATAGCCTATATCACGTGTGTTTATATCACTACATTAATATTACTCTATAGCATATATTTAGAGATTTTGTGGACAGAAATTAAGCTCATCCAGCGCAGAACATCAGAAATGTATTTTTGTCTGTTATTAGGTTTTGGCCTTGTTTATGTGTGTAAAACGGTTGAAAAATATTAACTTTGACTAATTAGGCACCCTCTTTTTAAGGTGCACATAACAATCCAGAAAAGGGAAACCACAGTGAAGTGGAGGAGTTTTGTCGGAGGCTTGAAAGGCAGATGAGGAAGTGAAGTGTCAAAGATTCGGTGCCTGGAAGTGGGCCTGTAGGCTCCCGACCTTGAACTTCTTGTCTCTTGCTAGTCGTCTTCAAATGTCAATTTGATCTCTTAGGCTCAGCTGCAAACACTTAAAGAATCACTGGAAACAAGCAAAGTCCGATGCAATCAAGTTTAATGTGTCAACAGGCTTTAACACATACAACTTCGTGAGTCAAACCCCGGAGCGTGACTAAAAATCTGTTTTCGGAGCCCTAGCTTATATGCTGGTGGAGATTCAAATGAGTCTCCACCTCTTTTTGCTAATCCTTCCCACCCAGGACCAATTCTATTGGTGGAGAACTTTTCTTTGTGTCCAATTCTGATTGGGCCCATTTTTAATGGTGTAATGCAGCCTGGAATTTCCCAAATTTCCTTCCCTTAGATCTGGTTCCATTTTCACTCTATTTTTAAAAAAATATGTGAATTCTGGGGACTTTCTACGCAGTCCACAGTGCTCCTAGTTTCGTGCAAGATAAAACCTTAAGAGTACAATATGTGAGTGTGTGTGTGTGAGTTACAGCAGTTGAGTATGTGTTTCATCATTAAACAAGACATGCTGTGTTCTTTCAATATGCATACAACATTACACAGTCTAGTGTTATGTGTACCTTGACAATATCTAATGCAGGTTCAAAGCTTTTATAATGTCTTATACATGATTATATAGCCCCTTTGTTCCGCAATCAACTTATGTATCTTAACCTTGTTACTTGATTCATTGAGCACAAACTTTTACACTACATTCCCCCCTTTGGGGCTACACAGTCCCATAACTATTTGAATCAAGAAGGGGAGGGAAAAATATATATTCCCCCCTTTGGGACTTCACAGTCCCATAACACTTAATTAAGATTAACTATTACCACACATGAATCATTTTCTAGTGATTAACAATAGCTCTAACTCAGAAATCAGATTTCATCAATCATCATTTTGTCACACATCTCTTCATTAATGACTAACATACAACGTATTAAGGAGTAGGCATACATCACAGCTCATTGATTTGTACCCAAATCACATGTCAATAAGCATTATGACATCATCATACATATGTTTCATCGTCACTTTGTCATGTCCTTCTCAGTTCTTATGGCTTAGAAATTGCTGGGTCGCCAGCTGCCCTCTCAGCACAGAGATCTCGGTCAGGAGAGTGTCTCTGAACTCAGTCATTTCTTTGAGTTGGGTGCGCAACTGCAGCAGCTCGCTGGTGGCGCGTTGGTGATGTTGTCGGCTCAGCGCATGATTCTCACCCTTTCTGACTGCATAAATATCACGGCAGATTTTGCGCACTTTCTCACACAGGGGGAGGAGGAGACTGCGTACCAGCATGCGGTAAGGTCCTTGGGCAACAGAGTGAAGCTGTGAACGCAGTGTGTTTTCTATTTTACGATCCTGTTTGGTTTTGGCCTTTCCCTCAGGCAACAGCCATAAATTGGCTTCAATAAATTCAGGGACTATTCCATATTCATTCTGCAGCCTTTGACGTGTGTAGGTCTGCAGGGGTTGTACTGGAGCGGGGCCTATTGGTCTGCCCCTTGCATTCCTTGGTTGTTTGGCTGGTACAGGAGGGGGTTCAGGAGTAGTAGGTGAGTAACTCAGTGACTCAGCATCATCATCCGTTGCTGATGAGGTGTCATCACGCACACAGTGCTGCCAAGGAAAACCTCCACTCTGGCATGGCACTTGTGGGGAGGTGGGTGTCTGAACCTTTTCAGTGCCAGCTCGTGAGGTGGTAGGCCCTTGATCTTCCATGTCTCTCTTTACATTCTGGAACGGGGGATATTGTGGAGTGGGGTTTTCTGGGATGGGGTCAACTGGGGCCTGACCTCCCCTGGTGGAGGTGTCTATTGCTGGATGGGAAATTTCTAGGGAGTTGTCATCATGGCTGGGGACAGTTGGCGGTGACAGCAGTGAATGAAAGGTGTGTGCTGGTGGTGGACTGCACAAAACTGCAGCGTAGACCTGCGCTGGCGTCATTGGGTAGGGATTGGAGCTGCGTCGTCCGCCCATCTGGACATCTTCATTGGGGTTGCAAGAGGACACCTGGCGACTGCCCACGGGGTATGGTGGTGGAGGAGGACGAGGAGGTCCCATCATGCCTGGTACCTGCTGTTGATACTGGAACACTGGCTGGTCCTCTGGGTCCTGCTGGTATGGATGTGGGGTTCTCCAAGGCTCAGCCATGGTTTATATCTATCTCAAAAGTTTGTAGAGGACACTTTTAGTATGCTATCCCTTTCCTGTTAGTGCTGTGTCTGTCCCTTCAGCATTAAACTGTGTACATAAGCCATGCAAGCGAATTTAGTAGCTAAGTTGTTAGTAGGATTGGTGACGACAGGACCTCTGCGTCCTACACTATTTCCACATACTCTTCCTCAACTGACTCCCATTTCTGATCATCCTGACCCAGTGTATTGTTTGGCATCATTATTTCATACTGATTCCCCTCATTCGGCCCTGTGCTTTGGTTGAAATCTTTAAGGTCTTTTCCTCCAGGGCCACTCATGTTTTCATATATTTCTGTGATTGTCTCAGGACGAGAACCATGATCTATTATAATAAATTGTCCTGCGACGCTTGTCATCGCTTTTTTGATAAGAAGTTGCACTAAAGGGAGAATACAACAGGCTATTACACAAAGAGCCAAAACAACAAGTCCCAATAACATTCCAATTGTGTATAAGATCCTCCCTGGGGATAATGTTGATAACCAATCCCAAAGTGAAGGAATCCTAGTGTTCCAATTAGAGTGCTGCACATGTTGGTCCCTTAAGGTGCGTATATTCTGTAAGGCATGGGTCAAATTGCCTTCTTCTCCCGTGTGCATAGGAATGACAGTACAACAATGTTCCCCTATTACATCACAGACCCCTTGATCTTCAGCAAGCATAGTCTCGATAATGAGCCTATTCTGCACTGTCATTAAAGATGTGGCATGCAATTGCTCACTCACACCTTGTAAGGCTTCTATCGTCCAATTCACAAATCGTTGCTGATTATACCATAAATAATTTACCCAATGGCTATTACGAGCTGTATACTGAGCATTGGCTACAGCTCCCCAGAGTGGCCAGGAGCCCAATGCTCTGCCTGACCCTATCCACCCGTCTGATATGGCTTGGTATTCTGTAGGGATCCCTTGTGGCACCTGGTCCCATGTAATGTACACACTAGCATCCTCCTGCCAAGAGTGCGTGGAAGTGTCAGTTGATCTATGAGTCCGCGTGCTAGTGTTATTTAAGCTGCCATTTACTGTCAGCATTGTAAGTTGGCCTGTTAGCATTAGTGGGGTACAGATTCCTGTCCAATTTGCTGGCAGTACAACTTTTACCTGTAAATCTTCTTCACACATCCAAAATATGTCTGCCAGTGGTGTTGTACCATTAGTTAAATTGAATGTCAAAATCCAGGTGGTATCATTATAATGACGTCCCATCACATATGATTCATTCCCACCATTTACCACCTGGTGACACTGAATTTTAGCTTCTAGGGTCGTGTTGCACACCTTCTGTACCCCTGTGAGGTTAACTGAGCCTCCAGATGTGGTTATGATAGCCTCATATCTGCACTGTATCAGCCTCTCTGCTTCCTGGGAAGAGTTAGTTGTAGTGGCATTTTCCAACCAATGTTCTATATTATTTCCTCGTGCTACACAAAAGGGGAATACAAGATCTGGTGCCAAATGTACTACTGGGGGCATGTGAAATTCCTGCTGGAACTGATCAGTGGCATTGTTAAAGGTTCCAGGACAGATTGCAGTCGTGTTGGACCACCTTGTTCGTCCCGCTGCCATCCACATAACACAGGCAGTAAAGCACGTTTTATGTTCCCAGCACTTATCTATGTTTGGGAGTGGTCTGACCCCTGGTAGACCCTTCCTTCTATGGCATGCTATACACGTAATATTAGTTACCTGTTTGGCGGAGTATTCTAGCCATTGGTAAAAAAGGTTATACTTCCAAGTGGTGGTTCTAATTAGTTCTACCCTCTGCACCACCACATCTCTTGGCTTTCTCTGGGATGGTGGTTTCAATTGAAGCCACTGATGAGCTATTTTAGTGTATACACTGTGTCCTGTGTCTGTATCAGTGCAGCCTCTCGTGTCACACACAACTCCTGCCGTCACCCTTCCCTCTGCAGTGCAGTGTGAACTTATAGCTTGACCATGCAACCTAATATTTCCTGGACCCTCCACCAAGATGTCGTCATAAGCATGTGATTTGTAGTAGCTTAGTTGTATCATCTCCCTATGTGGTATCTGTCCTTGTTTCGCAGCTATGGTTCCTAAGGCCACCAAGCACTCACTCATCTGCATCTGATGTTGATTGCCCAGTTCTACTCCTGCACTCTGCCTCACTCTTAGGATGAGCAATAGGGTTAGTAGCACTACACCTATTACTCCCACATTAGCTCCTCCTTTTCTGCTATTCAAGCCCTCCCGCTTGCCGGGGGGCTGTTCCTTCTCCTGGATCTGATCCCCTTGTGTCTGTGTCTCTTGAGTTTGAGTTGGAGCCCGAGTCTGAACCTAAGTCTGAACCTGTGTCTGCTGCTCTACTTTCGCCTGATTCTGAGCTGAGGCTTTCTTCTCCTCCTTCTTCTCTCTCTGCCTCTGTTCCCTCTCCCTCCTGTCCTTCTGCCTCTGCAGCCACCTCTCTCTCTGCACTTGTCCTCTCATGATCTTCCCTATCTCTAGCAGATGGTGACTCATGGGATTGAGATTGGCTGTCAGTCCTGGCGGTTGAGGAGCTCCTCTCTGATGAGCTCTCTGCCACTGTTGATACCCTCTCCTGTAGTGACCCGCTGCTCTCACTCTGGGCTGGACTGCTGCCATCACCCTGGGCTGCCTCTGCCCTGCGTCTTCGCGCAACGCGTGCTGACCTCCTTGTCCCCTGTTCCTGTGGGGAGGTGTCGCCATCCCCTTCTGGTTGATCACTTTCTGAAGAGGCTGCTCTCTGCCTGGTTCTAGGCCAGGGTATGGGCCTTGTGGGTTAGCTCTGCAGCAGTGGTTAAGATGGAACCAAACGTCCTTACCTTCAACTTTCAAGGCAGTTGGTGTGGCAAGTATCACCTTGTATGGACCTTCCCTTCGTGACTGGTCCCACTTTCTTTTGAACACCTTGACGTACACCAATTCTCCAGGAACAATTCTCTGGAGGTCTGCCGGGATGTCGACCCCTCTGTCTGCTGTGGCCCCTTTCACCTGCTGGAACACTGCCCTGTGGATGCGAGTTAGACATCATAAGTAATCAAACATCTCACCTTGTAACTGTTCCAGGGACAGTCCCTCATAGGGACCTCTTAGGTAAGGTAGCGGCATGGGCCGGCCCGTAAGCATTTCATGCGGTGTTAGATGCGTGACTCGGCTGGCTTGTGAACGCATAGACATTAGTGCAAGCGGTAAAGCATCCACCCAGTTAAGTTTGTTTCCACTATCTGCTACTATTTTGGCTATTTTGGTTTTCAAAATACCATTTGCCCTTTCTACAGCTCCCTGTGATTGGGGATGGTACACGCAGCCAAATTTTTGTTTGATCCCTAGTTGCTTCAGTGTCTCTTGTATGACGTTAGACACAAAATGGCTGCCGTTATCTGATGATATGGTATCTGGCATTCCAAATCTTGGGAAGACTTCTTGGCACAAGAATTTTGCAACTGTCCTGTGGTCTGATTTTGCTGTAGCTTTTGCCTCCACCCATCTGCTAAATCTACATATGACCACCAAAACGTACCTCATTCCCCTAACTCTTGACTGTGGTCCCATGTCTATGTAATCTAGCATGATATGTCTAAAAGGACCGTCTGGGGGTGGTATGTGTGCCAATGGAGCTGAAAAAACTTTCCTGATGTTGTGTTGTGCACAGATGTCACATTCATTTAATACCCTATCCACTGTAGCTGCCATAAATGGTGACCACCATACTGCTTGTAGTTTCCTTAGTATCGCCCCCCTTGCGCAATCTTAACAGCAAAGTTGGTAGTACAAAATGTCCATGAGCATCTAACCATACGCCCTGCAGCGGCCCTGGTCGCATGTTCTTTATAGCTCCCCTTTTTGTCCACAAACGTTTTTCAGCTTCATCTACCCTGTCCTGGGCAGTTTTAAGCGAGGGCAAGGAAGTAAGTGACTCGCAGTCTTGTATGGTAAGTATAGGTGCCATTACTGCACCTATTGCCGCTTGTTTGGCCGCTTCATCTGCAAGGTTGTTACCTCTTGCTATTAATGTGTCAGTTTTTTGGTGGGCTGGACACTTGATTACAGCCAGAGCTTTAGGAAGTGACATGGCTTCTAAAAGGTCAAGAATGGCAGCTCCATGGGTTACCGGAGTGCCGTCTGCTCTGCGAAACCCTCTTTGTTTCCAGATGTTGGCATGAACATGGCATACACCATAGGCATATGCTGATTCTGTGTAAACATTTAGTGATTTTCCCTTTGCCAATTGACAAGCTGCTGTCAACGCTTTTATCTCTGCGAGTTGAGCTGAGCAAGGTTGAGCGAGGCTACAAGATTGCAATGTCACAAAGCTTTGATCAGTGTTATTGAACTGAACAATACCGTATCCTGCGTGGCTGCCGGTGGCGTCGCGAAAACAGGAGCCATCAACGAACAGTGTGAGATCTGCAGGAATTGGTTGGTTGTGTAAGTCTTCCCTAGCGCGCATAAAGTTGTCTGTTTCATGAATGCAATTGTGTGGTGCACCTTCTGTGGGCAACATCAGCTTTGTTGCAGGATTAACGATGGTGCAACGCTGTATGTTAAGCTCAGGGGCTGACAAAACAACTTCATAGCCCGTGCGTCTGGCTTGCGTTAAAACAAAACGCGGACTTGTTAACAACGCATGAATTTGATGTGAGGTGTATAACGTCACAGGATGTCCCATGGTCAGCGATGATGCTTTCTGGAAGGCAAAAGCAGCTGCTGCCAATCCCTGGTAGCAGGGTGGCAAACCAGCCTCAATGTTTTCAAGTCTGGTGCTGTAATAAGCTAGTGGTTGTTTACCTGTGGGCGTGTCTTGCATCAGGACAGCACAAGCAAACCCAGATTTTTCTGCAACATAGAGGTGGAAAGGTTTAGCATAGTTAGGTGTTCCCAACGCGGGAGCAGATTGCATGTCACTCTTTAGGGCTTGGAAAGCTGCCTCCGCCTCCTCTGTCCACTGCAGCTGTGCTGCATTGTTTGTTTGTCCTGCTGCTCTAATCAGAGCCCTGAGGGGAGCAGTTTTTATAGCATAGTCACAAATCCAAGGTCTGCTGTACCCTGTCATACCCAGAAAAGACAGCATCTGGCCAACCGTTTGCGGTTGAGGGGCCTGGATTACTGCTTCCAGCTGTGAGGGTGCAATAAGCCTTTTGTCCCCAGATAATTGTCTCCCCAAGTACTCTACTGACTGCTGGCAGAATTGCAGTTTGTTTTTGCTGACCTTGTGTCCTCCTTCTGCCAAGGCCGTGAGTACAGCAATGGAGTCTTTTTCACATTGCTCTTTGGTCGCACTGCAAATGAGTAAATCATCTACATACTGTAACACGGTGCTTGATACATTCAGACTAGCCAGGTCTTGCGTCAAAGCGCGGTTAAATAGTGACGGTGATTCAGATAGGCCCTGTGGCAAGCGTTGGTATGTAAATTGTCGGCCTTCATACGTGAAGGCAAAGAGATATTGAGAATCTGGATGTAGTGGCACACTGAAAAAGGCTGAACACAAATCAATGACTGTGTACCACTGGGTGTTTGGTGGGATATTTGATAGCAACGTGTGAGGGTCTGGAACCTGTGGTATTTCCCCGTCTATTACCGCATTTACAGCTCGTAAATCGTGGACCAAACGGTAGTCTGTTGAATTTGGTTTCTTTATGGGGAAGATAGGCGTATTGCAAGGACTTCTAGTCTCAACCAACACCCCTGCTTCTACCAACCCCTTAATTGTTGGTCTGATACCATCAATGGCATGCTGCTTGAGAGGATACTGTTTTTGATATGGTAAGTTAACATGTGGTTTTAACTTAATGTTGAGCTGATTTTATTAAACCTACGTCTGTTTTGTGGGCTGTCCACAACTGTGGTGGAACTTGGTTTAGCATTTCTTCATGTTCTGTAGTGATTGCCATTTGTGTGGGCGTGGCTACCTCTACCGCTACCTTGTGTGCTGCTGCCTCATCGCCTACTTTGAGTGAGATCCTGATGAACTGTTTATCTTTGGAAACGTGAATGTATTTATTTTGTGTAGGCGTCCACTCTTGCACCTGCAGAGCACGTTTAACCATAGGACCAAGATGATGAGACTCACAATTTCCTGCCACCAACAATGTAACATGTGGTGTGGAGTTTGGTATCTGAAACCACCCTGATAATTCTTCCGGAAGGTGAACAGCCGCCGCTACACCCTCCGGCCCCAAAAATATGTCCTCACTTGTGATCAGACATGGTTTTTTGTTAATTGTAGCATCCCAGCATTCTTGGTAATCTACGTGAGTCTGATCTTTGTCATACATGAGCGTGCAGTGCAGTGGCAGAGTGGGGGTGTGTGCTGTGTCATAGTGCATGCGAATCCATGTCTCCCATTCAGCCCATTTCTGTTTAAGATGTGACTCTGTAGGTGACAACTGGAGCCAATTAACTAGGACCTGTTGTTTTTCTGGTGCAGTCTGGGGAAGCTGGGACATCATGTCTTGTGGGGGATCATCAGGGAAATCCAAATACAGCCCATCTTGGGTGCACATGATCTTAGCCTTCAAGGGACACAAAATGTCTCTCCCCAATAAATTTACTGTGGTGGAGGCTGAATACAGCAAAGGAGCGCAGATGACCTTACCTGCAATGAGCATTGGAACAGGCTCTGTTAATGGTATGATTTGTGATTTCCCAGAGAAGCCTATTGTTTTTATCGATGATGTGGAGAGGGGGATCCTTGAGCCTTCTTTTCCAATGCATGAATATGTAGCACCAGTGTCTACCATGAAAGGATACTCACGGTCCTGAATGACAGCAGGTATGATTGGTTCATCATGTGATTGCAATGATATAGCTGGTAACATCAGTTCCCCCTCAGGCTCCTCTGGGCATCCCTACCAAGGGCGTGGCTGTTCCATGTTGGGCCAATTTTGTGCTGGACCTTCCCATGGATTGCTGGGGCATTGAGCTCGTATGTGGTCTGGCTGTCCACACCCCCAACAGAGACCATTGGACGGAGCCTGATTGGCTCCTGGGTATGTTGCACCCATGTGAGGTGGTCCTGGTTGCTGATTGAATTGTTCCTGATAGCCTTGCTGGTTGCCTGGTGCGTAGTTTCTACCCCCTCTCCATCCACGGTTTCCTCCTCGGCCCCGCCCTCTGGGGGGTCGTTGACCGCCACCACCTCTCGGTGCCTGTGTCTGATAATAGTGATGGTGGTGTGTGGCGTTGACAGCTGCGTCTTTACCTGTTGCGTTAGAGTCAGTCAGGGTTGGCTGTGGAGGAGCTAGAGGCTGGCCGTTCTGCAGGGCCGCTTGGGTTGCCATCACCATGGGGGCTTGAACCTTGGCCTTTTCTTTCTCTTTTTTCACCATTTTGCTCAACTCTCCTAGTTGTAGTTGAGTTAATTTGGTAGCCAACTGTTTGTCATCTTCCTCCTTTTTCTTTTTATCTTTCTTATAGAGCTCCACATGATGAACGATGTGCTTTGTAAACAATGGCCATTCCATCTTCATCAAGCCTACCACACCCTCTAAGCGTCGCTGTACCTCTTCAGGCATGGCCTTTTTCACCATCATTTTAAAGAGGCTCTGAGTGGTCTTGTTGGCGTTCCATGCCTCTCCCGTCTCCTCCTTCCATCTCTTTTGGAAATTGTGCAGGAATTTCGAGGGACACTCATCCTCCCCCATGGTTTCTCCTTCCAGTTTGGTTGGGTCTCTTTTTGCTGGGTAGTGTTTTCTTAGTTGTTCCCACATACGTGACCGATAGCCTCCAAATTCCACTCCATCATTAATGTTGGTTCCAAAGGCTGCACTCAGTCCAGCGTCTGCAAATATCTCTTTGGTGTTCTGTTTTCCTGCCACGTACATGAGGATGGCTTTGATATCCCCTACCGCCAACCGTATGCCGGCTGTAGTTTCTTCCAGGGCCAGTATCCATTTATCAGCACCATCTGTGAGTATTGGTAGGCGTTCTGCCAGGCCTATCATGTCCATAAATGGCCAAGGTTCATATTGTCTTCTGCCACTGGTCTTTGTTATTATAGGGCATATGCTGGACCCCATACTGTCGTCATTGTCCTCTTCAGCCATTTTGAGTACTTTTATGACTCTCTCATTTCTTAGTTTCATGCCCTCTGGACTCAGACTGCTGCTGTGCATTGAGATATTATGTGGCGTCAGATCTGTGTCTGTCTCTTGCACGTCTTCTGTTTGCCACTGATCCTTTTCCATTGTGCCTTGGAGTCGTATGGTAATGTGTTCTGTCGTGGGCTTGGCATTGGGTTTTTTCTGTTCTTTACTTGGGTCTTGAGGTTGTCTAATTCCTTCTTCCAAAGTCTCTATTTCATGAGACATGTGGTCCAATTTTTTATTAGTTTTTTCAATCATGTCTTGCATTTGCTGTATCATGTCCCCTTGGCCACTCTCTTCCTTGGGACTGTGGTTGCTTCTGTCATCCTGCATAGTACTCACGTTGTTGAGTGTGCCACGTGGTGGGTTGGAGGCGGCCCTTTGCTTTAACCAGTCTTCTTTGAGGCGTCCCATCTCTTGTTCCAGTAATATTTCCATGTCAGAGGCGCTTTGACATCGCAGTAGTCGCTCTTGTTTCGCCTTCCTGGCAGAGACGCTCTGACATTGCAGTAGTCGCTCTTGTTTCACCTTTTGTGGATGTCTGAATTCTTCAGCAGAGACATCACAGCAGCTTGAATAGTAGGGTTTGGTATCTTGTACCCTTAATTGTCTGTGTCTCTGATCTTTGCGTCGTTTCATGGGTGGGGCCTCTTCTTCCCTGGGAGGAGCTTCCTCTTGGCTGACAAGTCCTGTCAGTTCCATATCTGCGGTCCAGGCACCACCACTAAGTCTCCTGTTGTGAGGTGCTCGTCGACGTTGGTCTGTCTCTGGGGCCTCAGCTTCTTCATCTTCCTCATCGGCTATCGAGCCATCACTACTTTCTGTGTCTGAGAGGAGAGGCTTCTCCATCGGCAGCTGGGCTCTCGGAGTTGATGTCTTCCTCCGTTTGGGTTCCTTTTTAATGTGCTTGTTTAGGGTTACTGTAAACATCCCTCCCATCTGGTCCCCCAGCTCTATGGTTTCTAACAATGGATATTGTCCCATTATTGGCTGTGTAGGCTCTTGTGGGTATGGGGGCGGTGGTGATGTGGGTAGGGGCGGTGCTGTGGATAGGGGCGGTGCTGTGGGCACTGTAGGTGTTGTGGGCGTCACCTGCTCTTTTGTCTGTTCTTTTCCTTTTTCCTCCAACTGCACCATTATTTTTGTCCCTGCTTGTTTGAACCATCCCAATACCTCTCTTTCCTTTGCTCGCTTATTTTTCAACGCATAACTGGCCTTAGTATCACGAGCCTCGATGTGTCTTAATTCTGACTCTACCTCATCACAGCATGCCAGGTTAAAGGTACCATTCAGAGGCCAGCGATGTCTTCCCGATGTTCTCTTGTGCCATTTGGCCACACACCGTTGGATTCTTTTAGCTCGGGTTGGGTGTTGTCTTATCACTATTTCGACAGGGGTTAAAACCCCTTTCTCTATCTTACCCTGTTTGGCTCCCATGAAGCCTTGTTTCGCCTCACTATTTCTAGGAATTTCTGGCTGTCTGTCTGTCTCTGTCGTACGTATCAGCACCACTATCTTCCCTACAGTTATGGCAGTCTTGTATCGTGTTCCCCCAATTGGGTTATACTCTAATTTATGTGTCCCGTCCTCCTGTGGAACCTGAACTGTGCACCCAAATTTTCCTGTCTCCCACTCAACTTTTCTGGGCACTATAGTGATCTGCAGCCGTGGATGATATATCTCTCCTGTGCTGTTTTGTATTCTTATCTGTTGCAGAGGCAATCTGGCTACTGGCGCACCCTCATAGTTTTCACACATGTACTGCAACAGTGAATGTAATGAGAATGGATTCCACAAGCTACGCAAAATCGCTTCCCACGGGGCACCTGGAAATACTTCTTTTACTCTTTTCAAATTTACAAATTTAGTGATTTGCCAAAGCTTTTGTTTAATTTCTTGCTCACTTTGCTCATGCTCAACCCCCTTGCTATCATAATAAGTTCTTTCTATCCAGAAATGTGTTCGTATTCCCCTGTATTCTATCGGGCCCTCAGTTAAGCAGTGTTCTTCTCCCCAAATCTCGTCTTCAATGATTTCTCCCTCATCCATCTATTTTTAGATCCTCCCTGTTTCTCCCTCTCGGTGCTCACCTCTTTACTGCAACAGGTTGATTTATTAATTTAATTTCTTTTCTGCTGGCTCTATTCCACCCAGCTCTGAACAGTTTGACCTCAACCTGTCTTTAAATTTGGTCTCAACCCGTCTTTATTCACTTATTTTATTTATTACAAACCTATTCATCTAGGCTATAACTATTTATTTTAAGCTGTACTTATCACTTATTTTGTTTATCTACAAGCTTAAAGTAAGGTCACAAATGTTTCTTTTGTCCTCCCCTTAACAGCCAACCAGTTTGTATGGAGTTCACCCGAGCAACTGGTCCAGTCAGTGAAACATATAGACCTTTCGTTGGCACCGTGAGGTTACCCTTGTCTGATCTTGTTTCACTGAGACACTGTTAATAACTACCTCATATAATAAAGCTTTGAAACAGATTTTACAAAACAAACACAGATACCAGATTATGACAAAGCATTTGAATCCTAGTTTGTCTGCTTTCTCGTGACGACCCTTAACCCAATAAAGATCGGAACCAAATGCCAAATTGTAACAAAAGTCTGTTTTTGTGTCAGCCTACTACTGTCGGCTGTGTTCCTCAGCCTGTGCTGGCTGCATTCCTCACCTCCTCCCTTCGTACTCTCTTTCAAGTAAGTCTCCCAATGATTTGTACTATTTTTTACAACTATGTGTCATTTAACCCTTTATTGCATTTACAACACTTATATTGTTTTATACCACAACTTACTTTTAACTATATCACAATGTATGTACAATAAGTTTACAATTTACAGTTAGCTTTTACAAATTTTACACTTTTTTGATCGATCTGATAATTGTTTTGACCTCTTTTTTGTCTTTTTCTCTTTTCTTTTCCTCTTTAGTTGCAACGTTTTAAGCGTTCTGTATCCACAGAAGCTTTTTATTTAGGCCTTTTCCTTATCTCTATTTCTGAGCTCTCCGTCTAAGCAGACCTGACGGTTGACACACACACCTGCCCCTACAGGCTTAAAGGTGCGCGTGGCAAGTCGCCAGCGGTATCCATGGATTCGCTTCTGAGTACCTCTGACTCTTTTTATCTCTGCATACCGCCTATTGGTTGGCTCAACGATCCTGCCTTCACAGATTTAAAGGGTACGTTGGTCAAGTCAATAGCGGTAACCACGGCTATGCTTTTATCTCTTACTCTTTTACCGGTTTTACTTCTTATTTTCTCTGTTTTCTCAATACTTTAAATACTTTAACTATCTTATCTGCTCTTGTTGCTTATTTTCTCACATTCACACACACATTCACTCTTCCGCGCCAAGATCGCATGCGCTGCACCAGACCTAGCCGTTTCCCAGTGATGTTAGTTGTGACTCAATAGTGCTCCTAATAATTCAACCAATTTATCATAATTAGGTTCTTTAGAGGAGGAACAATGTCAAATACCTTCGACCTGGGCGGCTCCAGCACTGCACCCCAGACACACCCGGTTTAGGCAGAAAAAAGGCTCTGCTTACCTTAGTTTGGTGGCCACCTGTGTGTCCGGCGTACAGCCCAGCGCCCCCGGCCTCCGGCTCCAACACGTCCTTCTCTCCTGGCTGGCTCGCCACTTGAAGTGTCAAAGATTCGGTGCCTGGAAGTGGGCCTGTAGGCTCCCGACCTTGAACTTCTTGTCTCTTGCTAGTCGTCTTCAAATGTTGATTTGATCTCTTAGGCTCAGCTGCAAACACTTAAAGAATCACTGGAAACAAGCAAAGTCCGATGCAATCAAGTTTAATGTGTCAACAGGCTTTAACACATACAACTTCGTGAGTCAAACCCCGGAGCGTGACTAAAAATCTGTTTTCGGAGCCCTAGCTTATATGCTGGTGGAGATTCAAATGAGTCTCCACCTCTTTTTGCTAATCCTTCTCACCCAGGACCAATTCTATTGGTGGAGAACTTTTCTTTGTGTCCAATTCTGATTGGGCCCATTTTTAATGGTGTAATGCAGCCTGGAATTTCCCAAATTTCCTTCCCTTAGATCTGGTTCCATTTTCACTCTATTTTTAAAAAAATATGTGAATTCTGGGGACTTTCTACGCAGTCCACAGTGCTCCTAGTTTCGTGCAAGATAAAACCTTAAGAGTACAATATGTGAGTGTGTGTGTGTGAGTTACAGCAGTTGAGTATGTGTTTCATCATTAAACAAGACATGGTGTGTTCTTTCAATATGCATACAACATTACACAGTCTAGTGTTATGTGTACCTTGACAATATCTAATGCAGGTTCAAAGCTTTTATAATGCCTTATACATGATTATATAGCCCCTTTGTTCCCCAATCAACTTATGTATCTTAACCTTGTTACTTGATTCATTGAGCACAAACTTTTACACTACAGAAGGAAGGGGCACTATTGTTAATATGTCGATATAATAATGTATTTGCTATGCTCCAGAATCTTCAGTATTTCAGTGTAGACTGTGATAGGTATTTAAATTTTTTTTGTTTCTGTTTTCAATTTTGTGAAATGTTTGATTTCTTTTTTTTTCTCTGCAGATCTCCCTGATGTGTGATGTAACCACTGCACACAATAAAACATTTCAAACCATTTCAGTATTTCACAGCCTTTGTTTCAAATTCCCACAACAAAAGTGAGGACTGGACACCCAAGACCAGACATTTCCTATTATATGTTGTAGCGGGTGTGATCAATGCAGTGAAAGTTTTTGGCGTGCCAGTCAGAGCAGTCTGATGAATATTAAGAAATAAAGAACTAAAATAGTTTGATCAAACCATACAAAACAAAATAATAATGCAAATTGTAAATTGTAATAAAGCATTAAAAGTCTAACTTCTTTCAAACACTGGTGTTTGGGTGAGACGCTGATTTAGTTGCAGTTATATAGCTGTCCAGTAGGGGACACTGTCGCGGGTCTGAATCTGCAGTCTCCGGGTCTGCAGAGACATACTATTGGAGAAAGTAGTCGCAGACCAGCTGTGTGATTTTCTCCATGATAGTAATTTATTTGAGGAATTTCAGTCAGGATTTAGAGTACATCATGGCACTGAGACAGCACTAGTTAAGATTACAAATGATATTCTGATTACTTCAGACAAAAGACTCATCTCTGTACTTGTTTATTAGATCTTGGTGCGGCATTTGACACAATTGACCATCAAATTCTGCTACAGAGCCTGGATCATTTAATTGGCCTAAAAGGTTCTGCACTAAGCTGATATAAATCTTATTTATCTGATCATTTTCAGTTCATTCATTTTAATGAGGAATCATCTCTACGTACTAAAGTTTGTTTTGGAGTTCCACAAGGTTCTGTGCTCGGACCAATCCTATTCACTCTATATATGCTTCCCTTAGGTAACATCATTAGAAATCACTCAAAGATCTTTGTTTTGTTGTCTGGATCATACACAATTGTATGATAAGTGCTAATTGCAGTGTTCTTTTGGCAGACTGCCTAATTAACTAAATGTAGTCCCATTTAAAGACATAAAAACCTGGATTGAGCAATCTTGAAAAGTCTGTATCTAAATTCAGATCCAAAACTGAAGTTATTGTTCTTGATTTCACAAATTCAGAGACTCTTTATCTGATGACATAGTTTTCTGGAATGGCCTTGCTCTGGATTCAACATCAATTTTATTTACAGTAATATTTCACCAAGATTTGTTTTTTAATTCCCATTTAAAACAAACCTCACAGCCTAGTCTGCCGGGGGACCTCCTGTAATACACAGAGCACCTTCAAATATGGTGGTCAAATATATATTTATATAAGTGTCTTTATCTTTATATTTTGCACTTGATTCATTTACCATTTACCATGATAAAGAAGACAAAGCATTAGGCAAAAAAGGATGTCCCCACAAAATAATCCCACAAATAGCTGAAAAAGGGAAAAAAATCAAAGATCTTTGTTTTGTTGTCTTGACACAAAGTGTGGTCTTTGTGCGCTCAATAACCTTATTTACTTTACCATAAAGCCACTGAAAACTACAAGACTTCCAAAATCTCAACATTGTTTCTGGATTAGGCAATCTTGTGTCTGTGCACTGGACAAGTGATCTCAAACCAATGTTCGAATGATTTCAAAATTTGGACCATTCTGATCCAGAATAAATTTTTTGAAGAAGTGGGCGTTGATTCAACATCAATTTTATTTACAGTAAATGTGGCTAAATTTTATTGAGATACAACTCATATCCTGTCTCAGAAACCTAGTTCTCTAACTTTATTGCAGCAACTCATTCATTCTTGTTTTAGGATGCAGAAAATCACCTAAAGTCAGTCTGATGGCATATGCGTGTTTGTAGAAAAATGAAAATTTAGTTTTAGGCCCAAACATAATGTGTGTTGACAAGTCATGGTGTGCCTTGACACAAATTTATGGTATTTTGTCCCCTGAAATTATCACTCAGTACGTTTGCATGCACAGTTAAGTCGATGCACAAGTGACAAGTGATCTCATGTGCACTTATTACAACATTATACCAGATCTGCAGCTAGAGCAAATGATGTGTGTGTGGTCACCTCACTCCTTCTCTGCCCCCTGTCCCCTGTTGCAATTTCATTGGATACAACTCATATCCTGTCTCAAACCTATCACCAAGGTGCAGCAACTACAAGCACATCTTGTTTTAGGATGCACTAAAATCAAACAGGTTGGTAAACTGTTGTATTGTCCCAGACAGCTCACAACAAAGTCAAAAGCTAGACGACCCGTGTTGACAAGTCATGGTGTCTGCATTAGGCTTAATTTAGTATTTTGTCCCCTGAAATTATCACTCAGTACGTTTGCATGCACAGTTAAGTGGAGCTACAGTTACAGCTCGACTGGGCCATTTAACTGGACTACTGTCCTTGTCCCAGTATACAAGCATGGGAGGGGAACCGATGTAATGATGGAAGTATATCAGACTCCATTACAATAAGTGGCGATATGCCCCCTTTCAGCTTGTTAGTATTGGACCTTTTCTGGTTGACCTATTACGTCACAGACCAAACAATCGCCATTCTGTGTTTTCCTCCCATCCATGTATTTTAAAATGTTTAACTCTTTCAGCTGGCACAGCATGAACTGTGTCTCCTGGTCCATCCAAAAATGCACAGGTCTGACTGTAGATTTTACTTTGTTGTTGCCTGTATACATGCAGGAGTAATTCGACTCTCAGTCACATTGTCTGGGTGTGTTAGTTTGAATTTGAGAAATTTGATTCAATTGCAATTGGACTAATAGGTTTACATGTATTTTAAAAGTTTTAAATAGTTAAACTAACACAATAAGTCCATTTTCTTAAATGTCATGTAAATGTACTGAGTATGTAAAATTAATTTAACAAATAAGTGTGTTCTGCAGAAGGGTGGCAAATGTATCTCTGAGTGACATTTGGTCAAATTTTGATGATTATTTGAAGTAAAATATGGCAGATGTTTACCTCGCACATTTACTGAAAGGGGTTAGTCATGACTGTGTGATTGCTGTTTATCAATGTTATTTATTGCTCAGTGTATATCTGTCCATGTATCTGTGTATGTTCGTGGGTCTGTGCTTGCATGTGTGCATTTTGTGCATCTGTGTGTATTTTCTAGGGCTGTATTCAACCCCAAAGAAACTCGGTCGAATTAAATTCTACCTACTCTTCAACCAATTGGTTGATGGGGGAGAAAGATTTGAACATTATCTCTAGATTAGCTAAATCGCCACAGTGCACTAAGTGCGCTCTACCTGGTAGTGTTGTGTGTCCATCAAAGCATTTTTTTCCTGTTGCAGGACTCGACATTAACACTTTCCCAGGGAAGTAAATTCTCTGTTCAAGCAAGTGGAGCGCCCTGAGTGAAAAATAAATGTGATGTCCATGGTAATATAAAATGAAAATAAACTGTGCGCTGTATCACTGGGAGCGTCCACCTGAGCTGCATGCACAAGTCCATCTCACCACCAAGAACTAAACAGGACTGATAATAGAACGGAACAGCTGAAGGCTCAAGAGCCCATGAGAGTCAAGCAGGCAGATGGTTATATGAGTTGAATTGCAGAAGAGGATCTCAGAGAACAGGAGGGTGTGTAGATATGAAGGAGTTCAGATAGGTAGGAAGGGGCTTGATTATGAAGGGCCTTAAAGGTGAGAAGCAGAATCTTGAAATTAATGTGATTTCAAGATTAACAGAAAGCCAGTGAAGTTGCTGGAGAACAGGAGTGATATGATCTATGGAGGAGGTTCTAGTAATAATATGGGCGGCTGAATTCTGGACCGATTGAATTTTATTAAGACACTTGAGAGGGGGACCAAAGAGGACAGAATTGCAATAATCAAGAGGGGATGTAACCAAAGAGTGAACAAGGATAGCAGCTCTGTGAGGTGTAACTGACAGGCAAAGACGATGAATATTATGTAAATGAAAGTATGCAGACCACGTAATATTATTGATGTTTACGTTTAAAAATGAGAGTTGAAAAATGTTTAACTTTGGGTAAAACGCTGCGCTTGTCACTGTCACTAGCCATCCATTCACAGTGGAGAAGGGCTGGGACAAGGCTTTGGTGGACACCGGCAACTGAGCATACTGACCAACTAATCGACCAACTGAACAGAAGTTTATAGCCCTGGTATATTCATAAGCTTTCTGTCTTTGTTTCTTTTGTCTGTGTGTGCAAGTCTCTGAGCTTGTCTTCATGTATATTGTGTGTGTTTTCTGTGTGTATGCGTTTGCAGGAATTCTCCCTGCTTTATGAAGAGGCCAGTTTCTTCCAGCTGGCTCCTCTGCAGGCTGAGCTGGAGCGTTGGAGGACTGAGCAGGAATGCAGGGGTGTGTGTCTAGAGTGTGAGTGTGTCATGATTCATGTGGCACCAGAGCTTGGTGAGAGGATCAGCGTGAGCGCCCAACAGACTGTGATCGAGGAGGTTTTTCCCGAGGTCAGAGACATCCTGTCCAGTTCCTTGAACACCAGCTGGAGTGAGGACTCATCACACATCATTCGCTTCCCACTCAACAGCTACTGCCACCTCAACTCTATCCAGGTACAAAACACACAGTTTGAATTTCAAACCCTTCAACGCCTATTAGCATATTCCAAACTGCAATTACCACCCCGTAGTTGTATGCCTCTACGCATCAGTCAAGTTTCTCTTACAGTTTACATCCATGTCTGAATGCTTCACACCCATTGTCCCCCTGACAGCACAAAAGATCTATACAATCAACACAGCTTCAGGATTAGTGTTACCAATTTAGTACCTGACCAAATGTCTCCCCTTCTGTTCCTGAGTTATGATATTGAATAATGGCCAGAAAGGTGTTAAATGCAGAACATTACGATGACACAGTGAAGCTGACCTTTAATGTTTTGGATATAAAATAATCATTGTATCCTCTTGGGCATTTGTGTGAAGTTTTGTCATAATTAGCGTAAAAATTCTTGCGTTCGAATAAAGTCCCTCCAGGTACTCTGTTATCTCACTCACAAGAATGAGATGAATGCATGATGTTTATGCCAAATTTGAGGCAATGCCCTCAAGGTGTTCTTAATACATAGTGTTCTCAAGAATGAGATGTATGCAAGGTTACAGTGATGTTGACCTTTGACCTTCGACCACTAAATTCTGATCAGTGTCAAATTTGCAGAAACTCCCTCCAGGTGCTCTGGAGTTATCCAGTTCTCAAAAGTGAGACATATGCAAGGTCACAGTGATCTTGACCTTTGACAAACAAAATAGGTATATTTCACAGATCGCGAGCAGGAAACTGATGTCGGGAAAATCTGCATCCGGTTAACTTAACTTTTGGGTAGAAACAATGGCGGAGTCAAGAAGGAGTCAGACGTGTAGCATACCTTTTTGCTCAAATTCGAAGAAAAAACAATGATAGGCCTATTTGTCATTTCACGACTTTCCAACAATGTAAGATGTAAGACAGAGATGGATTTTGTCAATAAGAAGAAATGAAGGAGTGGGATTTACCATGAAGAGAGGCAACATTTGTGTGTGCCCTGTACTTTAAGGAGGAAGAAGTCTTGGCCCACCCAGAGTCTGGTAGGAAATGTTTGAAACCTCAGGCTGTACTGTCAAGATTTCAGTGGATTTACTGGGGAGAATGTAAACAGTGCCAGACTCAAACGGCCGGAAGAAGTGGTTGTAATGTGGAGGAAACATCATGTTCCTGCTGCAGTGATGGTGCAGGAACATGACTACAACTGTCGTCCTCCTTCGGGTGAGTGTAGCATGTTGCTAACGACTTGGATAAATACAGTAGCCACACGTAGTCGTAAGGAGTCAATATCAGTTTCAGTTATTAATCTGTAAAAAGATAATTACCTAAGATACCGTTACACACTTGACAACCTAATGTTGTGGAATAAAAATCTATGTCTAGCATATGTTAACAGTTCCCCAGTCTTAACGTTAGCTTGACTCCAAGCAAGCGTCTTGTGCCAGAAGTTATGGGAATGACTATAGTTTTGTCAGTGTTTAACGTTACGTGCTAATAAGGTGTCTTTCGTAACGGCACATTTCGAGTTTTTGATAATGACACGACAGGGCATCTAACTCCTTGAATAGATGTAAGAAAAGTTTAATAGAAGCTTTCCAGTCTTAACATTAGCTTGGCTATAAACATGAGCATACAGCATTATGACTATGGTTTTGTCCATTTATACATGTAAGTAAGGTGACTGTCGTAACATTATCTCTCCAGTACATAATAATCGTATATGATGGCATTTAATTCATAAAATAGATGGAATAAAAGTGTAGTAGCAGCTCTCAAGTCCTAATGTTAGCCTGGTTATTTTTGTCAACAGAGAGTCAATGAGGAGGGAGAGTGAAGCACAGCTGTCTTTAATTATTATTAATAGAAAATATTAATGTTTGTTTTACTGTTTGTTTTTATTAGGTGCACTGGATGAGGCACTGAAAAAAATGAAGGAGCTGGAGGAACAGGTGTCATGTCTCTCTCTCTGGACCATTGCTGGATAGATGGTGTGTGTCTGAAGAAGACTACAGGTACTTCACACGGTTCCCATCCAAACATGTCTTTTTTGTTTTCTGGAGATCTGTTGAGCCCTCTGCATCCAGGATTGTGTACTGGTCCAAAGCAAGCAGGACTGGAATTGCCACTATGGAGAAAGAGGTTATCAGACCAAGCCCAAGACGTAAACTTCAGCTTATTGATGAGTTTTTCATGTTTTGCCTGCCTGTCGCTGCTGGCCTCAGAGATAGGGTTTTGGCTGAGATAATTGGGGTGAGCATTTCTACAGTGAGCCATGTTTTGATCACATGGTCTAATTACTTGTACCTTGTGATGGGATCAGTTCAAATCTGGATGACGTGGGGGCAGGTGAGAAAAACAATGCCTGTTAAATTCCAGCAGTACAGCCCAAATCTGAGGGTCATTGTTGACTGTACAGAGTTCAGATGCGAGAGCCCAGAGGCACTTACCCTTCACTCCGAGACATTCTCCATGTACAAGAGCTACACTACATTCAAGGCATCAATTGGAGTTGCACCCTGTGGTGCCATCACTTTTGCATCTAAACTATTCACTGGCTTGTCAGTGAAGATTCTTAGTCATCCAGGTCATGGTAATCCTAAGTGCTGTATCGTAGGCAACTGGACTTGCTTGCGTTTCTTGAAGACGTTTCACTTCTCATCCAAGAAGCTTCTTCAGTTCTAAATGACTGGTACGAATTTGCAGGATATAGTTCAAATAAACACAAGAAGTTTGTGCTCTAGAGAAAGGATCAACACTCAATGAAAAACCTAAGCCCTATGATAAGCTAATATGGCAAGGCTTAACTATACAAACAAATGAGCAGTGAGAACTAGCATGTCTTTGGGGTCATCGGGTGGGAACCTCTTTTCACCAGTGTTTCGTCTAGTTGGTCCCACGACACCTCCAGGACGCTAGACAGTGATGTCTAGCGTCCCAGAGACACTCCCCTAGTGCCAGGTCTCACTGCTCCCCTCCCTGCACCAACCCAATAACCTCCTTTACCTTACTTACACATGGCTTTCTCAGCCCAAACAGCACTGCCACCTTCAACCAAACCCAGGCTCTGTACATGCGAGGTCTAGGTAGCCCAAATTGCAAACACCACAACTTCAACTTTCCTGGAAGTTCGGATTTATCTATTCTATCCAATCCTTCTGCCACATCCTTCCTAAATTTCACCACCTGTTCCTCATCATTCAACTCCACATTGTACCACCCACCTAAGCTCTTTACTGACTTTTCCCTAATTGTTGTGATTTCCTCATCATCTATGACAAACTTCCTATCACTTAACTTCCCTCTATGTATCGAGATGCTTCTAGATTTACTAGGCTTGATCTTCATGCCGGCCCACTTGAGGTTCTTATTTACCTTCTCTAGTAGCCTCTTTGTACATGGCATTGTTGTGGTCACCAGTGTCATGTCATCCATGTAAGCCCTAACTGGTGGAAAATGGAACCCATTCTGCCATCTCTCTATACCTACCACCCACTTAGAAGCCCTGATGATTACTTCCATTGCCATAGTAAATGCTAATGGAGAAATTGTACACCCTGCCATGATGCCTATTTCTAGCCTCTGCCAACCTGTTGTGAAACCTGCTGTACTTAGACACAATCTAATATCCTGAAAATATGCTTTCACTAAGTTAACAACTACCTGTGGCACTCTGAAGTAGTCAAACGCACTCCAAATGAGGCTATGCGGTACTGAACCGAACGCATTTGCAAGATCTAAAAATACTACATGCAGGTCCCTTTTCTTAATCTTCACTGCCTGAATCTGGTGCCAGATCATGCTAGTATGCTCTAAACACCCTGAAAAACCTGGTATTCCTGCCTTCTGCACCATGGTATCTATTAAGCTATTCCTTTCTAAGTAGCTATCTAATCTCTGCACAACTACACTAAAGAAAATCTTCCCCTCTACATTCAAGAGAGAAATCATCCGGAACTGGCTAAGATCCACAGACTCCTTCTCCTTAGGAATGAGGACACCCCTTGCCCTACACCATGCTCTTGGTGTAATTTGCTTCTCCCAAACTATTCTTAGCTGCTTCTCCCAAACTATTCTTAGCTGTTTCCATAAAAATTTAAGGGTATCAGGCGCACTTTTATAAACTCGGTAGGGGACTCCATTAGGCCCTGGGGCCGAAGAAGCCTTTGCACGCCTGACCACTTCCTGAACTTCCTTCCACCTAAGTGGTCTGACATCCATCTCATGCTCTATCCCTTGTAATGGAGGCATCTGGCTGTCCTGCCAGATGCCTCCTGCTGCTGCTGCCATCATTAGTCATTAGTCATACTTCTACTGTTATTATACACATATGATTATTGTCACACATGTATACTGCCAGATATTAATATATACTTTCAACATATTGTACCACAGTAGCCAGAACTATAACTATAATATTATTACTTTCAATAATGTTGTAAGCTACTGTCATTACCTGCATCTCTCTCTCTCTCTCTCTCTCTCTCTCTCTCTCTCTCTCTGTCTCATTGTGTCATACAAATTACTGTCAATTTATTATGCTGATCTGTTCTGTACGACATCTATTGCACGTCTGTCTGTCCTGGAAGAGGGATCCCTCCTCAGCTGCTCTTCCTGAGGTTTCTACTGGGTTTTTTTCCCCCGTTAAAGGGGTTTTTTGGGGGGAGTTTTTCCTTATCCGCTGCGAGGGTCATAAGGACAGAGGGATGTCGTATGCTGTAAAGCCCTGTGAGGCAAATTGTGATTTGTGATATTGGGCTTTATAAATAAAATTGATTGAATGATTGACTGATTGATATCGGGTGGGAAACCTACTATCCTATTCTTCTCTAAATCTGAATATGTATTTCTCAAATATTCTTCAACCTCTAGCCTTTCTGCTTTGAGCTGCCCTCCCTTTTCCTGGCTGAACAATCCTTTAACAAACTTAAAAGGGTCCCTGAAAAAACCTGTCCTTACATGTTCCTTCATCCTCCTCTTTTCCTGAGATGCTCTGCCCTTCTAAGAACTGCTAGCCTGCTTCTCAACTCCTCTTGCAACACCTTAATTCCCTCCCTTTCTTCTTCTGTAGCCTTTCTCCACACCTTTCTTAACTGTCTCCTTTCCTTGACTAGCTCCTCTATTTCTCTTTAGCTGTAGCTAATTTTGGTTGTAGTAAGGCTGCTAGGCCTCACCACTGCTACCATGGGTTGCTAGCCCACGCCAGCACCTTTGGGGTCTTTTCCCTCCTGTCAGCTGTCTTTCCAAGCGGTCACATGGTCTTTCCCTTGTTGTCAGCTGCCCTATTCACAGCAGTCACTAGCTGGGCTAGTTCTGAGTTCAAATAAACACAAGAAGTTTGTGCTCTAGAGAAAGGATCAACACTCAATGAAAAACCTAAGCCCTATGATAAGCTAATATGGCAAGGCTTAACTATACAAACCAATGAGCAGTGATAACTAGCATGTCTTTGGGGTCATCGGGTGGGAACCTCCTTTCACCAGTGTTTCGTCCTCTGACACATCATCTCAATTAACAGACAGCTCCCCTTCTCATTAGTCAGAACAGGCAGCTCCTCCCATCATCAAAAGTCTCCTCTCCTCATCAATCAGAACAGACAGGTCATCTTATCATCCAAAGCCTCCCCTCCTCATCAGTCAGTAACACACAGCTCTTCTCATCATCAGTCAGTAACACACAGCTCCTCTTAAAATTATGTCTTTCCATTTGTGTAACTGAGTGGTAACAACTGTTCTTATTTTCCTCAACAGAAACACGTACTTAAAGTGCTCCAGGCATTCAAAAAAATGGGATCCTCTACATCTCTCGCCAGGTAAATATTTCCTCTATTAATTTCACCCTCATACAACTGTAATAAAATGCATTATCTTAATGTATTTTTGTACTTTAGCACTTCACCTACTCTTAGTGACCTATTACTAATCAGGGTTATATGGACAACATTACTATCAGCAGATTATTTTGTCAATCTATTTAGCTGTGAACCATGTGCATCAATGCGTCTCTAGTTTATAGTCTATAATCAGAGGTGACTGCAGAGTATGAAATTGAAATGATTTCTTCCATTGGGAAGTGTCTCCAGAAAATCAACGTGCAGGACAAGAAGGAGAACCATTGCTGTGTCAGTAACCACCTCCTTCCCTCTGACACGTCAGTCTCCAACTGCGTGGGTCGGGGCATCTTCTGACGTAAGACACTCTACCACAAATCAGACAGCATCAAGCTGTTCTCACAAATTGTCATGGATAAGGACATTGTTGTCGGCATCAAGGACAGTGGCAACTGAGCCTAGTTGAATGCACACTTCTTCAGGTGCTCCTTGTGTTGACCCCTTTACGTTACTGGGTGTGTAAATATAATCCATTTTCACCTTGTGTCGTGGAGAGACCACGACACAAGGTGAAAATGGATTATATTTACATTCTAATTGAAAACATGCAAGCACAAGCCTTCTTTATCGAGAAATCTTTATAATTCTCTGCACATTTTAGCAACATAATGCAGAATGAGCACAACCACCACAGCATACAAACATCCTGTGGCTTATTTTTCTACACGTCTCAATAGGCTCTCGAAGCACTGTACCCAGTATAAGAGGTATGGTTGGGATTTGCCAAGTGGAGGCGTGTTATCAGGATCTCAGACGGTTATTAATTTTGAATTGATTTTAATGTTCTCCTCCAGAATGGCCTGTTACCTACTGTGGAGCCAGAGATCCCGCCTGACACAGACCATGACCTGCTAGGCTGCCACTACATCACACAAAATGTTGGTTGGTGGGATTTGTCTTAGTCGTCTTAGTCTGCCAAATCACCAGTAGTGAAACATTTTCCCCCAGATATTTCAAAGCATGTATAGTAATATATTGCTTTTAACAAAGCAGTTTAAGAAAAACACAGAGGACTAAGTTTCCCGGCGGCATGCTGCTTTCTGTGTCTATCCAGGAACCTGGTCTCTGTCTGGAGGCCAGATTGAGAATTACATTAGCCAGGGTGCCCATCCATTGTCTTTGGAAGCTGACCTTCTCTTGCAGCTATGAACTCCAGGCCTTTTCTCTTGCAGCCTGGCAGGAGGAAAGCTGCTAACAAGGCAGCTGCACAGGTAGCTTTCTGCAGCAGGGCCAAGATAAGTATCACAGAGCATGAACAAATATCATTAATATTTAGTAAGCACTGCTAGATGAAACCATGTTTTCTTGAACATACCCATCAGCTTTATGGCTTGTAACATCCACTCTCAGGATCTGAACACATGAGGTCCTTTAACCCATGCTATATGTCTTCATTGATTTGAAATAATTATGTTTTTCTTCATAATTAGAAAGAACTGTAACAGTTTCAAAAATCCTATATTGAACCACAGTGCCCCATAGATTTAATTTACAACCAAATTCAGCAATTAATTTACCCTTACACTACTACATATATAGAAAAACAAACACATAGTTATTTAATAGATTTCATACTTCAGTAGATCAAAACAGTAGATCTTCATTCATTAGTTTGCAGTGGTGGAAATTAAATACATTTACTTTAAAACTGTACTCAGGTACAGTTTTGGGGGTACCTGTACTTAAATCCAGTTTCTCCACAGCATGTTTCCTAAGACTTGTACTCAACCACATTTCAAAGGCAAATATTGTACTTTTTACTCTTAAATTTTAACAGCTGTAGTTATAAATAATGTTGAGATTTTTCTTTAAGAATATTTAAAGGGATACTTTGCTGATTTCTAACCAGCTCTGTATCATAACAATTTGGGTAGCATGTGTAAATGAACTGTGCTAAACTTCCCTCCATCTTACCAGCACCCAGATCTCCCTGCTTATCTCTAAATTTTTGCTGGCTCTGGGGCTTTTGCTTGAACTACTGATTGTACCTTCGCATTTTCATATGCCCACCACCACGGATACAAAGAGTATAGATACAGGTAGAGCCTCTCTCTCTTGCTCTCTCAAACCTAGACAGAACTGAGATCGATCAGTAAAACTAGGCAGTGCTGGTCAAATATGAACCAAATTCTGTTACTCTTTTCAGACATCATCAAAATCATATTTTAAGTTACTCTTTAACTGTAGATTGTTACTAGCTGGCTGCCATACTGTTAAAAAATTAGATTGAACTGTAAAACTACACAGTGCTGATCAAATATGAACCAAGATTCTGTCACTGCATTGCCTATTTCCTTGCCTCAGTTGTTTTCAGAAACATATTTTAACTTACTGTGTAGCAGTCATACGAGATTGTTTGCTACCAGCTGGCCGCCACATTGTTTCCTGTGTAAAATCAATCAATTTTCAATCAATTTTATTTATAAAGCCCAATATCACAAATCACAATTTGCCTCACAGGGCTTTACAGCATACGACATCCCTCTGTCCTTAAGACCCTCACAGCGGATAAGGAAAAAGTCCCCAAAAAAAACCCTTTAACGGGGAAAAAACACGGTAGAAACCTCAGGAAGAGCAACTGAGGAGGGATCCCTCTTCCAGAACGGACAGACATGCAATAGATGTCGTACAGAACAGATCAACATGATAAATTAACAGTAATCCATATGACACAGAGAGAGAGAGAGAGAGAGAGAGAGAGATGCAGGTAATGACAGTATCTTACAACAACATTAATGAAAGTAATAATATTATAGTTATAGTTCTGGTTACTGTGGTACAATATGTTGAAAGTATGTATTAATACCTGGCAGTATACATGTGTGACAATAATCATATGTGTATAATAACAGAAGAAGTATGACTAATGACTAATGATGGCAGCAGCAGCAGGAGGCATCTGGCGGGAACACGGCAGCAGCACAACCACACACGTCACGCTGTCCAGGCACCGCTGTGATATGAGTTAATCTGAGAGACAGTGGAGCACAAAGGCTCCGGAGAAGAAGCCGAGTTAGTGACATCCAGAATGGCCGGGTTAGCTAGATGCAGTAATAGAATATGAGAGAGAGAGAGAGAGAGCGAAGGAGAGAAGGGGCCCGGTGTATTATAGAGGGGTCCTCCGGCAGACTAACTAAGGGATGGTACAGGACAAGCCTGAGCCAGCCCTAACTATAAGCTTTATCAAAGAGGAAAGTCTTAAGTCTAGTCTTAAATGTGGAGACGGTGTCTGCCTCCCGGACCGTAACAGGAAGATGATTCCACAGGAGAGGAGCCTGATAGCTAAAGGCTCTGGCTCCTGATCTACTTTTGGAGAATTTAGGGACCACGAGTAACCCTGCGTTCTCAGAGCGCAGTGTTCTGGTGGGATAATATGGCACTATGAGCTCTCTAAGATATGACGGAGCTTGACCATTTAGAGCTTTATAAGTTAACAGTAGGATTTTAAATTCAATTCTTGATTTTACAGGGAGCCAGTGCAGAGAAGCTAAAACAGGAGAGATATGATCGCGTTTCTTAGTTCCTGTTAGTACACGTGCTGCTGCATTCTGAATTAGCTGGAGAGTTTTTAAGGACTTACTAGAGCTACCTGATAACAGAGAGTTACAATAATCCAGCCTTGAGGTAACAAAAGCGTGGACCAATTTTTCTGCATCTTTTCGGGTCAGGATAGGCCTAATTTTCGCAATATTACGCAGATGAAAAAATGCAGTCCGTGAGGTTTGTTTTAAATGAGAATTAAAAGACAAATCTTGATCAAATGTTACTCCGAGGTTTCTTACGGTAGTGGCAGGGGCCAGAGCAATGCCATCTAGAGAAACTATGTCATCAGATAAAGAGTCTCTGAGTTGTTTGGGGCCAAGAACAATAACTTCAGTTTTGTCTGAATTTGACATCAGGAAATTGGTGCTCATCCAAGTTTTTATGTCTTTAAGGCAATTATGGAGTTTAGTTAATTGATTGCTTTCTTCTGGCTTCATTGATAAATACAACTGAGTATCATCCGCATAACAATGGAAATTTATAGAGTGATTTCTAATGATGTTACCTAAAGGAAGCATATATAGAGTAAACAGGATTGGTCCGAGCACAGAACTCTTGGAACTCCAAAACAAACTTTAGTACGTAAGGATGGTTCATTGCAACGTCAACAAATTGAAAACAATCAGATAAATAAGATTTAAACAAGCTAAGTGCTGAACCTTTTAGGACAATTAAGTGATCCAGTCTCTGCATCAGAATTTGATGGTCAAGTGTGTCAAGCTCAGCACTAAGATCTAATAAAACAAGTACAGAGACGAGTCCTTTGTCTGAAGCAATCAGAAGGTCATTTGTAATTTTAACTAGAGCTGTCTCAGTGCTATGATGCACTCTAAATCCTGACTGAAATTCCTCAAATAAATTATTATCCTGGAGAAAATCACACAGCTGGTCTGCGACTACTTTCTCAAGGATCTTTGACATAAAGGGAAGATTAGATATTGGTCTATAATTGGTTAACACCTCTGGATCCAGGGTGGGCTTTTTTAGTAGAGGTTTAATTACAGCTATCTTAAAAGACTGTGGTACATAGCCTGTTAATAAGTATATATTGATCATATCTAATATATGAGTGTTAACTAAAGGAAAGACCTCCTTAAGTAGCCTAGTTGGGATGGGGTCTAAGAGACACGTTGATGATTTGGATGAAGAAATCACTGCAGTCAATTCTTGAAGAGAAATTGGGGAGAAGCAATCTAAATATATATTAGATTTTACAGCTGTGTTTGAGGTTAGATAGGTACTATCTGAGGGCAGGAGGTCATGAATTTTGCCTCTAATAGTTAGAATTTTGTCATTAAAAAAGCTCATAAAATCATTACTGCTAAGGGCTAAGGGAATACAAGGCTCAATAGAGCTTTGACTCTCAGTCAGCCTGGCTACAGTGCTGAAAAGAAACCTGGGGTTGTTCTTATTGTCTTCTATTAGAGCTGAGTAATAGTTTGCTCTGGCATTGCGGAGGCCCCTCTTACAAATTTTGAGACTGTCTGTCCAGATTAAACGAGATTCTTCCAGTTTGGTTAATCGCCAATTCCTTTCAAATTTTCGCGATATTTGTTTTAACTTACGGGTTTGACAGTTATACCAAGGAGTGAACTTTCTTTGCTTTTTTAACTTCTTTTTAAGAGGAGCTACAGAGTCGAGCGTTGTTCGTAGCGAGCCTACGGTGCTATCAACAAAATGATCAATTCGGGAGAGGTTAAAGTCGGCATGGGAAACCTCTGTTACTGAAGGTATTGGTATTGAATTTAACGACGAAGTAATAACATAATTAGTAAAAACATAATATACCAGTCATAGTTGCCAGTTTTATATGGAATGGGTACTTTTATCTCCAAATAATGTTTCTGTACTTTCACCTCAGTAGAATCTTGAACTCAAGACTTATACTTGTAGTGGAGTATTCAGTTTTTGCATTTGTAGTTTAATTAAAATGAATTGTACCAAATCTTAATATTTTTTCCTCCACTGTCAGTATGTCACTTTTTGTTGTCACTGTTTGCTCCCTAGCAAAACATGAATGTAAGTCAAAGTAGAAGTCATCAACCTTGGCCATGATTTCTTTCATGAGCTCATCATCTCTCCACATCCTCTCCACTGTGAAGTCAGTCCTGGTATCTGTCACCAGATCACACCAAGCTAAGCCAGTGATTGTGAGCTGACCCTGGATTTGCCAGTGGTTAGGTGTGCTTTTTCTTCAGTTTAAATTGACCCTGAACAAACTCGAATTGTGATGCCTCTCCTATGTCTTCTTCATCAGGGCACTTGACCTCAACTAGGCCATAGGGAGGGTCCTCACTTGGGTTCACCACTTTGCCAAGGTGTGGAGCATTGGGGCGGATGACAAGACCACATGGAAAAATATTAACATAAAATGTCTCTGCATAGCGCCGAAGAACCTGTTGCTCAAGTTCCACTCATCTACACATGGCCATGGTCTGCGGGGCATCCTTAAAAATTCTTGTGTGTGAATGTTTCTGCACTGGACTCTGACCTCACATGACCTACCTCATAAAACTTACGTGCAGTAAGCCTAGGGTGACACATGCTAACCCAGAGTGGGCTGTTGAATCGATCCTGTGTTCCCTCTTCAGTTATCCCTGACATTTCAGGTGACACCTCTAAACTCTGCATATGCACTTGTTCAGCCCAGCAACCAGAAACAAAATGGTGTATTGGAAGAGGGTGTAATGTGAGAAAGGTAGTGAGGGAAATTTAGAAAAGTTTGGATGGTGAAGTACATCCTTGGGCAACACAGCTGGACACTGATATGATAAGAGTGAAGCCTTTGGGACAGCTCCAAATTTTGATTCCACCATAGTGAGAGCAGACATTCCATCAACAATCTTTGCTGTGGTCGAAGAGGAATGTGGGATGCTGCTCCAGCAAATACATCACTGTCAGGCAAAGGTCCTAAAACAACATAATCATGTCTTTGTGTCTCTGTATATTTCTTGTAACCTTATGTGAAGATGTATTTTTATTAGTATTTGGATATTAAAATTACCTCCATAAGGCTTTGTACAGCATAGACTGCACAGTTCCTGCCAGAGGATTTAGGCTTTCACACTACAAGCTCATCCACTGGTTCTGGAGCTATGCCCTGACAGAATATGTCACATTTTGCACAAGATTGTTAACTGTTTTCCAAATGTCATGGCCTTTTAAATTAGTTTTTGTTGGTGACTGTTATCAAATTAAAAGGAATAAAAACTGAGTTATTTTTTCTTTTTACCTGGGTGCAGGGCCTGTGACAGGCTTGCTGTTTGCTTGTGCAAGCAAGAGCAGCTGGAACATTTTTGGTTCCCAGAGTGCTAAAATGGGCTGTCTGGTAAAGTAATGCAACCAAGTAGTTGCACAAACATCTTCCAGCAAACACAAGAGCATGTATATGCTGTCATCTCAGGGGGTGTATTCGTAGTTTCAAAGGTGATCTGAAGAAAGTCAAAGTTGTCATATATTTCACAAGTGTTTGTAAAGTTGTTTATTGCACAATAAAGATGCACATGTTATGATAAGATAAGATTAACTTTATAAATCCAGATAGAAATGCTGTGCAGCAGTTGCAGTACAAAGTTAGAATGGTGTCTCGTGTGCAGGAGCTGGGCCTCCAGCCTACTCAGCTGTCATTCATCACTCATCATCTGCTCACTATAAGAACCTGCCTCAAACAGCCAGACCTCGCCAGATTGTAGACTCAGTTCATGCTGTAAGTTTCTCTCCAGCCATTTCATTGTGCATTTTTGTCCTGCATGTTTTTGTGAGGCATAACTACTTCTCTCTTCTGCCTCAGTTCATGTCCAGCTCCAGTCTCCAACACCAGTCCTCTGTCCAGTCGGCAACCCAGTTACTCCTGCCATACCTGCCCAACTATCCACTCTGCCCTCACCTGGATCTCCACTGCGCTCCGTCTCTTCTCTCTGCCTTGGAGTCCACCATTCAAAACCCATTACAGTACAATCTGTCCAATAATGGACTCTGCAGAGAATGAGGCTTTGAGACACGCTATTGCCCTGCAAGGCCAGCATTTAGGCCACCATAAGGTGACCCTAAAGCGTCTCTCAGAGCAGCTGCAGGAGGTCAGTTCAGCAATTGCTACACTCAATGAACATTTAGCTTCAGCTCCAGCCACCCCACCTCAAGCTCCTAGCCCACAGCCAGCCTCAACTGACCAGCCAGTCCCTCCTGTTTCCGTCCCTGAACCAAACATTCCTCCACCAGCAAAATATTCTGGAGACCCTAATACTTGCTGACAATTTCTAACCCAGTGCCAGTTAGCTTTCAGTGCTCAGCCAATTCGTTACGCCAGTGAAGCGGCAAAAGTAGCTTACCTGGTAAATTTATACATGCAAATATAAATAACAAATATAACAACAGAACAGATATAAGACCTAGGGAGATAAGGTGAGTTTAGTGGAAGCATCACATTAATGAACAGATTTATGAATCTAATGCATCCCTTTTATTGTGCTGTAAAATTAATTAACAGCCAGGGCTTTTATTTGCTTCAGTCATTGAACCACTTGTGTATATTTGTGGACAGGTATTTGTATGGGATGGGCTTTTAATTGCTTTTACACAAAACTCTTGCTAAGCAAAGATGAAATACTATTAAATTGTATATTTTAACCAGAATGAATATTACTTGTATAAAACGTAGATGTTTTAAAAACATGAATCATGAATCAATTATTTAATTAACAGACTGCGCATGAAGAGAGAGAGATGGAGAAAAAAAGAGTTGACGGTAGTTTTAAGGACTAAAGTATCCATGGGGTGGCCATGGCTCAGAGGTAGAACGGGTTGTCCACCAATCAGAAGATCAGCAGTTCGATCCCCGGCTCCTTCTGTCTGCATGCCAAAGTAACTTTGAGCAAGATACTGAACCCCAAATTGCTCCCAATGGCTGTTCTATCAGTGTGTGAGTGACTTCAAAAAAAAACCTGAGTAGCATGTGTGGCACCTTGTATGGTAGTCTCGGCCACCAGTGTACGAATGTGTGTGTGTGACTGAGTGAATGTGACTCGTAGTGTAAAAAGCGCTTTGAGTGGTTGGATGACTAAAAAAGCACTATACAAATGCAGGTCCATTTACCATTTGTGGACACAACACTTTTCTTTATCCTCTTAAAACAGGCAACACAACTTGGATTAATTTCTTTTTAACAGCGGATCCTTGCGGACTTAACACGTACTTAGACTTTATGAAAAAGGTATGGGGCTGCCACTTTTTCTTCCCCTCTCTTGTTAAGCACTATCGTGCCGGTAAACCTGAATGAATTATACTTTGTTCCCCGTGGTTTTTTGTCCAAATAATTTCTATGCTGCTAATTCTATGCTGCTAATTTCTGTGCTTCGCACCAGAACCATGACTAATTAAGACATACGTATTTATCCACACCCGGCTAGCAAAGGGGATTTGGCGTTTAATTGCTGTTATATTGTAACCTATATCACATACATCATTCTACATAATGCCAGCATGTGCTGTTGGTATTATAAAACTATACATGCTGTTGGTATGGACACAGACAACTAGCAGGAAAGCAATTTAATCTTAGCTATGTAATATTACATGTATTTACCTCAAGCTGATGTGGCTCCTCCGCATCTGGCCCTAATCATCACTTTCCCTGCAGTTATATTTGAGACTTGACCTGTACAAACACACGAACACATAGGTTTTCACATCTCCCTGAAATTTTTCAACAAGACAAACAACATCTGCACTTGCAACTTTGGGCAAAGATATGACTATAATGACTGGGAGAAAATGCGCTGTCCAGACACATTTTCTCATAGTAGCAGTTCAAACAGTAAAACCTCAGAAAAGTAGTGACAGGAACTTTTTGTGAAATAGGCCTATCTAATCAGTTCATTGCAGAGTTCAAGTAGATGTTAGAGCCAAAAGTAATCCCCTCAAGGTGTTCTTGACATACTGCATTCATGATAAAGGGACGGACGGATGGACAGACAGACACACAGACAGAAAACCCAAAAACATAATGCCTCCAGCCATGGCTATCGTTGGCGCGAAGGCATAAAAATGTGAAAAGGAAGCATATCCCAAATTTCCAGGTCTGGCAAGACAAAATACTGACATTTCACTCATGTATGTGGCTCACATTATTCCCAGCATTGTGTTTACTCCAGCACTGTGGGTTACCGAGTTGAGCCTGTGTGCTTTAAATGCTCTGAGGAAGGTTTTGAAGTGTTTTCTATGGTGATGTAAGGCAAATAAATCAGTGAATTGTTAGCATTTTGTCCTTCCTGAATTGGAAATGTAATAATTTGGGATGAGTTGCCTTTTCACATTTTTTTTTAAACATGCTCATTGGATTTTGAGTTTAGGAATTTCTTTAAATTTGACATAAGGATCCACTTGGGCTGAAGAATAAACTGATTAGAATTTTGTGGTCGAAGGTCAAAGGTCAAGGTCAGTGTGACCTCACAAAAGATAACTCAAGAATTCATTTCCTAATTATGACTAAACTTGACACAATGTCTGATAGGATAAAATAATGAAGTGATGGCATTTTATATCCAAAAGGTCACTTTACTGTGACACAGTTAAACTGTGCTGATTCAATAGCTCTTCTGTGCTGGCAGGGGGACAATGGGTGCATAGGAATGCAGGGGTTAAAGTTCTCCGGCACAGCGCCAGATTTCCAGCGTGGTGATGTTTCTGTCCGGAATGGGCAGAAGTGCTCTGCAGTGCGAGCATTTCACTCGCATTTGCTCCTAAAAACATATATATATGTGCGAGCCGGGAAAATGATTTAGGCGCACAGTGTGCGAGTTAACACAACCTACTGTTTAACATAATCGACATCGGACGTTTTTTTATCAATAAACGATCAAATAAATGTATTTTAAACCTCCCTCCTTTGGCTCTAATACAATCATCACCCTCTCTGCCTGCAGTCCCCACTGCACTGGGCTTTGTAACAATGTCCCGCCTACATCCTCCTCTGATTGTTTACACGGCACAAGTGATAGCCAATCAACACTGACGCCTGTGCATGCTTTCACATCATGTCACATTGAGGCTGTATTCACACCTGTGGCTCGTTTGCTTTGTTCCGATTCAGAGGCTGAATCGATACAATGTTTGCATATTTAATTTGGGTCGTTTGTGTTCACAAGGCAAAAGTCTGTAGCGGAACAAAGTTGTAAACAAACGCCATGTGCGGAGCAGCTGTTCTCTCATTGGTCAGAAATCCCGGAAGGAAAACGCCGGGGAAAAACAGCAACAATGGAGCACAAACAGCGTGTGTGGCTAGTTTGTTTTTGCGCGTTTCTGTGGGTAATATACCAGTGTTATCTGCATGAAGAAAATATCCAATACTACCGGGAATCCAGACTGCGCATGGAAAATAATGTTTTACTCCATCTACTAAGAAGAAGACGTGCCGCATCAAGGAATCGCCGGCTCTGATGGGCTCTGATGGGTGCACTGTCTGCACATCACATACTCACACGACACTACAGACGGTGCATCAGGTAAGCTTCATTAGATAATTGTTATCTAATTAGTAAACTGTGCTTCTTCTTCTTCTTCTTCTGTTTGTTTTGGTTGACGGTTGGCAGCCGGGTGCGTCACTGCGCCCCTCTGTTGGAGGATGAACCGCAGTTATGAGTCAGTTGTGTCGGTTGCTGTGTCGGTTGTGTTCTCACTGCAAACGAACCGCTACAGGTGTCGAATGGAAGCGGTCCGAGACCACCTCTTCTAGGCGATCTCGGACCGCTTGTTTTGTTCCGCTACCGAGTGCGATTGCTGCGTTCACATATGTCCAAACAAACCGATCTTTTGAGGAAACGCTCCCTGTTCCGGAACAAACAGACAGGTGTGAATACGCCCTGAGACACAGAGCACTGACGGAGCGGGAGAGGCTCCGGTAAGCCAGCGATAATTTTGAAGGTAAGGTAACAGAAACCAGACAGAATGAAAGTTGCAATAAAAATCCTCTATGCTGAAGTTTTAAAGTCAGCACCACAACATTATATGATCCATTTCAATGATGACATGCTTGCCCAGAGGCAAAATTTCAACGTAACTGCCTGTTTAATTCACATCAAGTGCGATACAATTTTGCAAACAGCCTATGATTTAGCTTCTAAAAATAAATAGCACCAAGACAAAAAAGAGATGTAGGAGCTATAAGTCAAAAAGTCTGGTGACCACTGAAAGTTTAATCTTTATTTATAAACTCATTATGCTATAAAAGTTTAATCTGAAAAGTACTAAAGCTATAATCTTTTTGTTCTTTTTGATAATAAACACGTTCCTTTGCAACACATACGTTTCTATTTCTTCATTTTGTGACCGCAACACCAAGCCCCCTGCTCCGGAAAAGATTTCAGGCACACAAATCTTCCGTGCTCCACATTTCAGGCACAAAATTTTTTCTTGCATTAACCCCTGGGAATGTGAGACAGTTAAGGTCAGGTTAGAGGCAAAATATGTTTACTTTGGATTGGGGTTATAGGGACGCTGAGGAAGGAAGGTCAGATTAGTGTACAGCACAATACACACCATAAAACAATATACAATGATCAATATACACAATCAATGCAATAATAAATCTCCATTATGCACCAAAGCATTTGCATACTCCCATCTCAGCCATTAAAAAGTCTGTGACTCAAGTTTTTAAAATCATGAATTGAAATGAAGCTCTGAAGCTTCAGAGTTTTTTGAAGTCCGTTCCAGGCTGAGGGAGCAGAGTACATGAATGCCCTCTTCCCAAACTCAGTGCGAGCTCTGGGAACTGAGGCAGATAGACAGTCGTAAGCTGTAAGATGGATTGTGTGTAAAGGTAGTAGTCCAATGATTGCTTTAAAGATAAAGATGTACCAGTGGAGAAGCCTACGAGCAGACAAGGACACCCAACCTAACTTAGCATACAGAGTACAGTGATGGGTGTGTGATTTACAGCAAGTAATAAATCTCAATGCACCGTGATAAGTAGCGTCCATCATGAGCAGTGAAGTGGAACAGGCATATACAATACATCACCATAGTCTAGCAACGGCAGAAGCGTTGCAGCAACAAGCTTCTTTTTGGAGATAAAAGAAAAACACGATTTATTTTGAAAATAGAAGCCCAGCCTTACCTTTAGTTTCTTGACCAAATTTTCAATGTGTGGTTTAAAAGACAAGTTATCATCTAAAATGAAGCCCAGGTATTTAAAATTAGTAACAATCTCAATAGGAACGCCTTGGTATGTGTGCACAGCAGTAAGACAGCTGGCTTTTTCTTTTGATTTAGTAAAGATCATCATTTTTATTTTATCTGCATTAAGCACAAGTCTTAATTGCAGGAGCTGCTTCAGTTTCCTTAAAAGCAGCTTTCAAGTACTCCACGGCCTTTTGTAAGGTCTCTGCACAACAATAGATAACAGTGTCATTGGCATAAAAATGGAAATTTGCATTTTGAACACTTTAACCCAAATCATTTATTTGGATAGTAAATAACAGTGGACCTAAGATGGAGCCTTGTGGCACCCCCTTCTGGACAGCCGAGATATCAGCGGAACAACCATCAACTTTAACACATTGAGACCTGTCTGAAAGGCAATTAGAGAACCAGGCCACAGCTGAATCCGACAACCCTATACTAAACAACCTATGCCTCATAACATCATGGTCCACAGTATCGAAGGCCTTAGAAAAATCAATAAAAAGAGAAGCACAGTATTGTTTTTTATCTAGGGCCATAATAATATCATTTACAACTTTTGTAGCTGCTGTGACTGTACTGTGGGATTTTCTAAAACCAGATTGATAACATGATAAAATAAAATTACTATGTAAGTCCTTCAATTGATCAATAACCAGGCGAGGGGTGACAGGTTTGAAATTGGCCTGTAGTTATTGAGGTTTGAAGGCTCACCAACCTTAAAGAGGGTTGCTGTTTGAGTCATTTTTCAACAATAATAAGGCAGTAATTATCTATTATAATTAGTATTTCCTTTGTGCATTGTGCAACACCCTTAGTTGAGGACACATTCTTAATTACAATGGTTCTGCTCAAAGCTGGTGGAAAAGCAGGCTGGTTCCCTACATACAGTGCCCTCCAAAACTATTGGAATAGTGAGGCCAATTCCTTTATTTTTGTTGTAGACTGAAAATATTTGGGTTTGACATCAAAAGATGAATATGGGACAAGAGATCAACATTTCAGCTTTTATTTCCAGGTATTTACATCTGGGTCTGATACACAACTTAGAAGATAGCACCTTTTGTTTGAACCCACCCATTTTTCATGAGAGCAAAAGTATTGGAACATGTCACTGACAGGTGTGTTTTGTTGCCCAGGTGTCTCCCAATTACATTGATTATTCAAACAATAAATAGCACTTAATGTCTGAGCTCAGTTTCAGATTGGGTACAATAGATTTTGCCTGTGCAGACTGCATTTAGAGGTGGAACCAAGATGAAAACCAGAGAGCTGTCTATGGGTGAAAAAGAAGCAATTGTGAATCTGAGAGAAGATGGACAATCAATCAGAGCCATTGCACAAACATTGGCCATAGCCAGTACAACCATTTGGAATGTCCTGAAAAAGAAAGAAACCACTGGTGTACTAAGCAACAGATGTCGAACAGGTAGACCAAGGAAAACATCAGCAGTTGATGACAGAAACATTGTGAGGTGTAAAGAAAGACCCTAAAACAACCTCCAGAGGGCAGGAGTGAAGGTATCACAATCTACTGTTCGCAGAAGACTTCATGAACAAAAGTACAGAGGCTACACCAGAAGATGCAAACCACTCATTAGCAAGAAGAATAGGAAGGCCAGGCTGGAATTTGCCAAAAGGTACAGAGATGAGACTCAAAAATTCTGGGAAAAAGTTTTATGGACTGATGAGACAAAGATTAACTTTTTCCAAAGTGACAGAAAGGCGAAAGTTTGGAGAAAGAAAGGATCTGCTCATGATCTCAAACATACAAGCTCATCTGTGAAACACGGTGGAGGTAATGTCATGGCTTGGGCTTGCATGGCTTTTTCTGGGATGGGCTCTTTCATCTTCATTGATGATGTGACACATGATGGCAGCAGCAAAATGAACTCAGAAGTCTACAGAAACATTTTGTCTGCTAATTTAAAGAAAGATGCAACCAAATTGATTGGGAGATCCTTCATCATGCAGCAAGATAACGACCCAAAACACACTGCCAAAACAACAAAGGAGTTCATCAGGGGCAAGAAGTGAAAGGTTTTAGACTGGCCAAGTCAGTCTCCAGACTTAAACCCAATAGAGCATGCATTTTACCTGCTGAAGAGGAGACTGAAGGGAGTAACCCCCCAAAACAAACAACAACTGAAAGAGGCTGCAGTGAAAGCCTGGAAAAGCATCACAAAAGAAGAATGCAAAAGTTTGGTGAAGTCAGTGGGTCACAGACTTGATGCAGTTATTGAAAGCAAAGTCTCATTCACTTTAATCTATTTTAAGTTTATATGTTCCAATACTTTTGCTCACCTAAAAAGTTTGTGTTCCATTACAAATAATGCTATCTTCTAAGTTGTGTATCAGATCCAGATGTAAATACCTGGAAATAAAAGCTGAAATGTTGATCTCCTGTCTCATATTCATCTTTTGATGTCAAACCCAAATGTTTTCAGTCTACAACAAAAGTAAACGAATTGGACTCACTGTTCCAATACTTTTGGAGGGCACTGTAGAATCAGGGTTCCAGGAATCCAGAATGGAATTAGTTCAAGAACCAGAGCTAATTTGGTGGAAAAAGGGGTAATAGTGACTTCAAATTGATCCATAAAATGTTGAACGAGCTCAAGCTATTTTTCCCAGCAGTGCTTTCAACTTCAGCACTCCACAGGAGAAAATGTTTCCGTGTCAAACCTCAATCTTGTATTGCTGTTGTTTGGTTTGTGTGTGACTGCAGGTGTTGGAGCGGTTACAGCAGAGAGGATTCTGGATCACAGGTTCATGTGGCGGTGGAGTGGACTCTTCGCAATTTAGTGAATACATTCTACGGAGGGAAGGCCGAGGCAGCCAACATCCCCCAACCCTCATCCAAATAAAACAGGAACTCGTGGACTGAACTCAACTGTTTGTCAAACCCAGAAGAGATTCACTTCAAAAACAACGAAACAAGTCAACAAACTAAGCAGAAATGAACACTCAGAATTTCTCATGCTGCAGTATAAAAATAAGCTACATAGTATGTATCTGAGATGTTAGTCTTCTTTGATACTTTACTGACACTTACTACATACATGTCAGATAGTGGTATCATTACAGTACAAGTCCATCAGTGCAGGGACTGGCAGAGGATCATGGGAAATGTGGTCCTTAATTTGAAGTTCACTAGCATTAGCACTTCTGTTGACATAAAATAAAGGCTGGTAATTAGGGATGTGCAGTATAGATCCAATCTTTTATCACAGAAGAGTCATTTGAAATTGTGATATAGTGTATACCTGGGAAATTCAATTAAGAAATTATTGATGGATAACATAACCAGATGCTTATGTCAGACTTTGGCTACTCCATTGAAATAATACCTGAAAAGTCAAGGTACTGCATCACATTGATGCAAAAAATTCAACCGTGCCAATGCCCAGTCCTGCTGAATGATTTTCAACATTGCCCACATTGTCCCTAATATCCCCAGAGATATTAAAGGGAGAGCTACTGGATGGCAAAATATTTAACTGTTCTGACATTTCTGCTGTTTTTTAAACACAACCCTTTTGTTTTGGCTCCCATTTTTACAGGGTTAAGTTAAAGATCTTTCTTTCTTTATGCCTTTAATAGATATGTTTCCCTCCAATTTTTTTATTAGTCAACATTTGTGTTAGTGAGCACTTCTTCTTTTCCATGATAATCCATCCCGTTGCATATCAAGATGCTGATTTAACATTATCATTACAACACAGGTGTGCCTTGGGATGGTAAAAGGTCACACTAAAATGTGCAGTTTGATCATGCAACACAATAAGAGAGAGGCCAAAAGTTTTAGGGAGTGTGCCATTGTGATGCTGACTGCAGAAATGTCCACCAGAGTTGTTCATCTTGGTATGCCACACCTGTCAGGTGGATTGATTATTTTGGAAAAGAGAAGTGCTTGCTTACACCGAAAAGTGTTGCATATACATTTTTGAAAGTGTTGCTTATACATGTTTGTTTAGTATAGTTCAACCTTATTGATATTTATCTCCACTGTGGTCTCAGACCACATACTGAGGCTAGAAAATGCGCTGTGTCCACACATAAAATAGATGAACTTTCTCATCATGCTGATATTTACTGAATGGTACAAAAACACAAACATGGACACCTGAAGCTCTTCTTGGGAAATGGCTGGTGGCTACAGCTCACAATTTGACTGCATGGCTTTCACAAGGGTTTCTATATTTAGAGGTAGGATATTTAAAAATGATGGCTGGATACTCATACATTTTGATATGTATGTATAAGAATATCCTCTTTAGATGCCATTTTGTATTAGGTAAATTAAAAATGATATTGGATTCTTCTAAATCTGTCCACCCATGGAAAAAGATTAAATCAGTAATTCATTTTAATACCAATAAATATGTGTCTACATTTACTGGACAAAGAGCACCAGTGGCCATGTGAATTAAGACTCATCTGTCAGGAGCTAAGAAGGGAGTAACGTGCTGCTGACAGGACACTTTTACTGCCTTTGCTCAGACTGCTCAGCATCTCCTTTAACATGCAGGCAGCACATCAGCAGCATAAACTTCTATTTGCTGTCTAGACTTGAATCAGAGGGCTACAAATACCGATTGAAAGTAATCTTTTTCAAACCAAGGTTGCTGGTTGTTATGTACTGTATTTTGTGTATATATACTGTGTATGTTCAATGCAGCTGTTTACAACTTGCATTGCAATCATGAGCCATGAGCTTTTTTTGCATGTACTGTTGCATTGTTGTGTAATATTTGCACAGACCATCAGTTTCTTTAACCTGGAGCAAATCTGACATGTCTGCATTTAGTCAAATGTACATGTTGAGCACAGAGTTCCTGTGAAAAAAATAACACTTATTCCAGTCTTCATTATATTTGTGTGGTTGTTATTTAACAGTTTCTATCTTCATAGACCTTGTTCATGGCACATATTTTGACATGTGACAGTAGTAAAGGCACAGGTGTCTTAATGATGACTGCATTCCACTCAGGGGTGGCCATGGTATTGTTCATGCTTACTGGAAAAGCTTATTTGGACACTTAATGGAACTGAGCCATCATTAAGCTGACGTGCTGAGGTATTGCGGTAAGCGAGTTGTGTCATTTCCAATGTTTCTGTGACAGCGTCTCTGTACTGCTCTAATGAATTCCACTAGCCTGCTTTCTGCTTTCTCACTTCAGTTGCTTTAACATCTACTTCAAGTCTTAACCCACACTAGTTCTGTTTAAGCACTTATAGCTCTCCTCCTTTTTACGACTTCCCTGATAATCTCTTACTAGCCTTGGTAGCTACATTAGCTTTACAGTTAGCGATGGCTTCTCCCTCTGCTCTTTCTTGCTCGGTGTGCCAAATGTTTAGCTATGCCTCTGCCTCCTTTAGTGACAGTGGTAATTGTAACAAGTGTAGCTTATTTGCTGCGTTGGAGGCGAGGCTTAGTGAATTAGAAGCGCGGCTCCGCACCATGGAAAACCATTCAGTAGCTGCGATCGTTAGCCAGCCCCTGTAGCCGGTACGGAGCCACATAGCATAGCCTCCGCTAGTGGTCCTCCGGGAACACCCAGCCGGGAAGTTGGGTAACCGTTCGCCAGAGGCATAGCTCCAAGCCGAAGCTCACGGCTCACCACCAGCCTGTTCACATTTCCAACCGCTTTTCCCCACTCAGCGACACACCCGCTGAGGATAAAACTCTGGTTGTTGGCAGCTCTATTCTGAGGAACGTGAAGTTAGCAACACCAGCGGCCATAGTCAAGAGAGTTGATTCAGTGTCGCCCAGAGCGGGCGACACTGAATCAAATTTAAAACCGCTGGCTAAAGCTAAACGTAGATTCAGTAAGATTGTTACGTCGGCAGCAATGACACCCGGTTACGCCAATCGGAGGTCACTAAAATTAATATTGCCTCGGTGTGTGAATATGCAAAAACGATGTCGGACTCCGTAGTTTTCTCTGGACCCCTCCCAAATCTGACCAGTGATGACATGTTTAGCCGCATGTCATCATTTAATCACTGGCTGTCCAGGTGGTGTCCAGCAAATGATGTGGGTTTTGTTAATCATTGGCAAACTTTCTGGGGAAAACCTGATCTTATTAGGAGAGACGGCATTCATCCCACTTTGGATGCAGCTGCTATCATTTCTAGGAACCTGGCAAATTTTATTAGTAATTCAAATCCCTGACAACCCAGAGTTGAGATCAGGACTCAGAGTCGCAGTCCTATACGCTTCTCTGAGCTTCTAGTTCAGTTACCTAGCCATAGTTTTATACAAACGCTGTCTGTCCCCCGACTACCTAAATTATTTAAATCCAAAATGAAACAAAGAGGAGTTGTCCATAACAACCTCATAAAAATGAAAACCTCTTCTGTGACAGAAAGACAAAACAGGAGAATTAAATGCGGACTGTTAAATATCAGGGCCTGTATTCACAAAGATTCTCAGAGTCCTCTCAGAGAGCTCCTAACTTAGCCTAAAAATTCCTTGCAAGGAATCTTAGCTTACGAGTGATTCAGGAAGTTTCTGAGAGCAACTCTGAGCAAGGAGGGACAGAAACTTTTATCTTAGTGAGGAGGTGTGGTTGACCCCGTTGCTAGGTATGACGCAGTCTTCTAAAAGCTGTGATTGGTTGTTGCAAAAAAGAAAAAAAGGAAAAACAAATGCACTCCTAGTAATGAATGGACAGTGAAATCAACCGATCATAGAACTTAGACTCTATTAAGAAATGTGTGTGAGAAGCGCTGGTACATGCTTCAATCCAAAGCGGGCGTTATTGCGTTACTACGCTGAGTGGGAAAAGTAAGCTCATCCCTGATGAGGTCAACCACAAACATTATCCCTGCACAATCAAGCCGGTAGCATCTTATTAAATCACTGTCGTTCAATATATGGAGAATATCTCTCCTCTGTCTTTCCGCCATCTTCTCTGTTTAAGACACTCTTAGGCTTCTTAAAAGTCCTCCTCCGTCCTCCCTACTCCCTCCTCTTAACAGTTTTTCACCTTAGGAGCTCTCTTAAGGCCTAAGATGCTTTGTGAATAACTTTTATCTTACCAAGGGAAAATTCTAAGAAAAATCTTAGAATTCGAGGAATTCTAAGATTTTTCTTAAAATGACGTCACTAAAAGCTACTTTTAGTCTTAGGATTCTTTGTGAATGCGGGCCCTGGTCTCTACCATCTAAAGCAGTGTTAGTAAACGAATTAATTTCAGATAATCATATTGATTTACTCAGTCTCACCGAAACCTGGCTATGTCCAGATGAATATGTTAGTCTAAATGAATCCACTCCTCCCAGTCATAATACTACCCACATTCCTCGAGGCAGTGGCCAAGGAGGGGGAGTTGCAGCCATTTTTAACTATAGTCTGTTAATCAGCCCTGAACCTAAACTAGATTATAATTCATTTGAAAGCCTCGTTCTTAGTCTTTTACATCCAACCTGGAAAACCTCGCCACTTTTATTTGTTATAGTGTACCTTTTGCAGCAACAGCCTGGCCTCCAGTTTTTTCCTTGTGTTTCCCCTACCCTTGTGTCCCCTGTGCTCCTCTGTTTGTTTCTCTGTGTGTCTGTGAGGCCGTTTACATGTTGCCGGCTATTTTCATAAACGGACATTTCACCGTCTCCTTTTTCAAAAAGATCTTCGTTTACACTTACCCGTGTATATATACACAAGAGCACGCCAAACCTGTAAGTGGCAGTGTAACAAGAAGCTCAAGCCTTCATGTATCCATTGTCACCATAGCAACGTAGGTCGCACTTTTGACACAGGCGCAAGTTACGGCGCATACTGGGACGTCGGCTGCCTATAACTCCATTTATCTCCGTTTATCTCAGTTTACATGCAAACGCGCAACCGGAGTTTTCCAAAATCTCCACTCTGGCCGGAGTTTTTAGAAAGACTTGTTTTCAGAGGAGAAATCTCCGTTTGCGTGTAAACAAAGGGCACAAACGAAGGAAGATGTCTCCGTTTATCAAAATCACCGTGTACGTGTAAACGGCCTCTGTGTCTGTGTGGTGGGCGTGGCGCTCCTCTGCTTCCGGCTCCCTGATCACTGCTGATCTGACACACCTGTTCCAAGCCAGTCACCTGCAATCCATCAGCTCATCAGCCCTGCAGTATATCTACCCCAGTTTTCCAGCCGCTCATCGCCAGATTGTTGTTTCACTGCTGTGGTAGTACGGTTCAGGCCAAATCTATAGTGTTCTAAAGCTTTGCTTCACTGTGACTTTTCAGTGTTTAACTTAATTTACTCACCTGCTCATCCAGCTGCCAGCCACTTACCTGCACGTCCACCTCTCCACACCACTGCTGCCTTCATCTACTGTAGATCTCCTTGCCCTTGCCATCAGCCCTCCATCCAATACCCCCCTCTACAAAAAAAGACCTTATATCAACAACACCCCTCTCCGTGTCCTGCACTTGGATCTCCACCATTGTTTGTAACAGTACCGTGCTCTTGGCCTGTATTCTGAATTTGTTTCTGAATTCTCAGAGTTTTTATCCGGTTTAGTTCTTAAATCAGGTAAAGTTATTATTGTAGGCGATTTTAACATTCATGTCGACGTTGATAATGACTCCCTGGCTACCGCGTTTATCTCATTATTAGACTCCATTGGCTTCAGTCAGGGTGTACATGAACCCACTCACTGTTTTAACCATAGCCTCGATCCAGTTCTGACGTATGGAATTAAAATTGATAACCTAACAGTCTTTCCACAGAATCCCTCGCTATCGGATCATTATTTGATTACTTTTGATTTCTTTTTACTCAATTACACGCCACTCAGCAACAGTTACTATACTAGATGTTTATCAGATAGTGCTGTCGCAAAATTTAAGTAAAAACAGAGGTTTCCCATGCCAACTTTCACCTCTTCCGAATTGATCATCTTGTCGATAGCGCCGTAGGCTCGCTGCGAACAACACTCGACTCTGTAGCTCCTCTTAAAAAGAAGTTAACAAAGCAAAGAAATTTCGCTCCTTGGTATAACTCTCAAACCCGTAAGTTAAAACAAATATCGCGAAAATTTGAAAGGAATTGGTGATTAACCAAACTGGAAGAATCTCGTTTAATCTGGGCAGACAGTCTCAAAACGTATAAGTAGGGCCTCCGCAAGGCCAGAGCAAACTATTACTCAGCATTAATAGAAGGAAACAAAAATAACCCCAGGTTTCTTTTCAGCACTGTAGCCAGGCTGACTGAGAGTCACAGCTCTATTGAACCTTGTATTCCTTTAGCCCTTAGCAGTAATGATTTTATGAGCTTTTTTAATGACAAAATTCTAACTATTTAGAGGCAAAATTCATGACCTCCTGTCCTCAGATAGTACCTATCTAACCTCAAACACAGCTGTAAGACCTAATATATATTTAGATTGCTTCTCCCCGATTTCTCTTCAAGAACTGACTGTAGTGATTTCTTCATCTAAATCATCAACGTGTCTCTTAGACCCCATCCCAACTAGGCTAGTTAAGGTCTTACCTTTAGTTAACACTCATATATTCAATATGATCAATATATCCTTATTAAGAGGCTATGTACCACAGTCTTTTAAGATAGCTGTAATTAAACCACTCCTAAAAAAGTCCACCCTGGATCCAGAGGTGTTAGCCAACTATAGACCAATATCTAATCATTCCTTTCTTTCAAAGATCCTTGAGAAAGTAGTCACAGACCAGCTGTGTGATTTTCTACATGATAATAATTTATTTGAGGAATTTCAGTCAGGATTTAGAGTACATCATAGCACTGAGACAGCACTAGTTAAAATTACAAATGACCTTCTGACTGCTTCAGACAAAGGACTCGTCTCTGTACTTCTTTTATTAGATCTTAGTGTGGCGTTTGACACAATTGACCATCAAATTCTGCTACAGAGACTGGAACACTTAATTGGCCTAAAAGGTTCTGCACTAAGCTGCTTTAAATCTTATTTATCTGATCGTTTTCAGTTTGTTGATGTTCATAATGAGTCATCCTTACGTACTTAAGTTTGTTTTGGAGTTCCACAAGGTTCTGTGCTCGGACCAATCCTATTTACTCTATATATGCTTCCTTTAGGTAACATCATTAGAAATCACTCTGTAAATTTCCATTGTTATGCGGATGATACACAGTTGTATTTATCCAAGAAGCCAGAAGAAAGTAATCAATTAACTAAACTTCATAATTGTCTTAAAGACATAAAAACCTGGATGAGCACCAATTTCCTGTTGTTAAATTCAGACAAAACTGAAGTTATTGTTCTTGGCCCCAAACAACTCAGAGACTCTTGATCTGATGACATAGGTTCTCTAGATGGCATTGCCGTAAGAAATATTTGATCAAGATTTGTCTTTTAATTCTCATTTAAAACAAACCTCACGGACTGCATTTTTTCATCTGCGTAATATTGCGAAAATTAGGCCTATCCTGACCCGAAAAGATGCAGAAAAATTGGTCCACGCTTTTGTTACCTCAAGGCTGGATTACTGTAACTCTCTAATATCTGGTAGCTCTAGTAAGTCTTTAAAAACTCTCCAGCTAATTCAGAATGCAGCAGCACGTGTACTAACAGGAACTAAGAAACGTGATCATATTTCTCCTGTTTTAGCTTCTCTGCACTGGCTCCCTGTAAAATCCAGAATTAAATTTAAAATCCTACTGTTAACTTATAAAGCTCTAAATGGTCAAGCTCCGTCATATTTTAGAGAGCTCATAGTGCCATATTATCCCACCAGAACTCTGCGCTCTGAGAATGCAGGGTTACTCATGGTCCCTAAAGTCTCCAAAAGTAGATCAGGAGCCAGAGCCTTCAGCTGTCAGGCTCCTCTCCTGTGGAATCATCTTCCTGTTGCGGTCCGGGAGGCAGACACCATCTCCACATTTAAGACTAGACTTAAGACTTTCCTCTTTAATAAAGTTTATAGTTAGGGCTGGCGTACCAGCCCCTAGTTAGGCTGACTTCGGCCTAGTCTGCTGGAGGACCCCCTATAATACATCGGGCACCTTCTCTCCTTCTCTCTCTCTCTCGTGTCCTATTACTGCATCTTGCTAACTTGGCCATTCTGGATGTCACTAACTCGGCTTCTTCTCCGGAGCCTTTGTGCTCCACTGTCTCTCAGGTTAACTCGTATTGCAGTGGTGCCTGGATAGTGTGACGTGTGTGGTTTTGCTGCTGCCGTGGTCCTGCCAGATGCCTCCTGCTGCTGCTGTTATGCTGTTATATTAGTCTTACTTCTACTGTTATTATACACATATGATTATTGTCACACATGTATACTATCAGATATTAATATTCATTCATTCATCTTCTAACCGCTTCATCCTCTTGAGGGACGTGGGGGGGCTGGAGCCTATCCCAGCTGACATTGGGCGAGAGGCAGGGTACACACTGGACAGGTTGCCAGACTATCGCAGGGCTGACACATAGAGACAAACAACCATTCACGCTCACATTCACACCTATGGACAATTCAGAGTTATCAGTTAACCTAGTCCCCAGTTTGCATGTCTTTGGACTGTGGGAGGAAGCCGGAGTGCCCGGAGAGAACCCACGCTGACACGGGGAGAACATGCAAACTCCGCACAGAAGGGCTCCCACACCCGGGATCGACTCGGCAACCCTCTTGCTGTGAGGCAACAGTGCTAACCACCACACCACCGTGCCGCCCCAGATATTAATATATTATTATTAATTATAATATTATTATTTTCATTAATGTTGTTGTAAGCTACTGCCATTACCGTCTATCCTGCATCTCTCTCTGTCTCTGTCTCTGTCTCTCTCTCTCCCTCTCTCTCTCTGTCTCATTGTGTCATACGGTTTACTGTTAATTTATTATGTTGATCTGTTCTGTACGACATCTACTGCTTGTCTGTCCGTCCTGGAAGAGGGATCCCTCCTCAGTTGCTCTTCCTGAGGTTTCTACTGTTTTTTTTCCCCGTTAAAGGGGGTTTTTTGGGGAGTTTTTCCCTTATCCGCTGTGAGGGTCCAAAGGACAGAGGGATGTCGTATGCTGTAAAGCCCTGTGAGGCAAATTGTGATTTGTGATACTGGGCTTTATAAATAAAATTGAATTGAATTGAACTGAATTAATGTTATCCATTTCACCTGTGCTTTTCCCACCATGACAAGTCAAAATGTTTGCTGTGAAATTTTTTAATTCTGCTTTGAAAGATAGAGGCAGAAGAAAAATAAACACAGGAAGGATTTGATTTGTTTTTACATGCAAAATGATATCATTCCCAAATATGTTTTTATAGGACAAGTTAGGGGTTAGCCAGCAAAGAAGCATGGAACAGTAACCCAAGCCAGCATTGTTGATTCATATATCATGTTTTTGCATAACTACTGTGAGATAATATTATGATGAATAAACAAGAACTCATAAGTTAGGATTCTCAAAGACGAGGCAGATCTGGAGTGTTTCCTGTTGCTGTGGTGGCACTGTGCAGTCTGGACACTTCAAACCATTGCGGAAGATATTGTCAAGGGGAAGGAGGTAGGTGATGAAGAGGAGGGGCCCCAGGACAGAGCCCTGGGGCACACCTGAAGTGACGGAGGAAAGGATGGATTTAAAGGATTTGAGTTGAATGAACTGAGTGCGGCCAGAGAGGTAAGATGTGAACCAGTCTAACGGAGTGTGGGTGATGCCAATGGAGGATAGCCTGTTGAGGAGGGTGGTGTGACAGATGGTATCAAAGGCTGCACTCAGGTCGAGGAGGATGAGGATGGTGAGGAGTCCAGAATCAGCTGCCATAAGGAGGTCATTGGTGATTTTGATGAGTGCTGTTTCAGTGCTATGGAGTGGGCAGACACCGGACTGGAACTGTTCATACAGGTTATTGTGGGATAGGTGAGAATGGAGTTGGGAAGCAACTGTTTTCTCAAGGATTTTGGAGATGAAGGGTAGATTGGAGATAGGACGGAGGTTGTTGAAGTTGGAGGGGTCGGTGCCAGGTTTTTTCAAAATTGGGCTAATGGCAGCAGTTTTGAAGGATGTACGGACAGTTCCAGTGGTGAGAGAGGAGTGGATGATGGCAGAAATGAGGGGGACCAGAGAGGGGAGGCAGGCTTTAACAAGTTGTGTGGGGAGGGGGTCTTGTTGACAAGTGGATGGCTTGGATTTCTGGATGAGTTCTGTGATTTCTGAGAGAGTGGGGAGTTGGAAGGAGGAGAATGAGTGTGTGGATGGGCGAAAGTCGGCTGACATGCTGAGGTGAGGGTTTGAGCCAAGGTGCTGGTGGATATTCTTGATTTTTGCATTGAAAAAGGACATAATGGAGTTGCAGAAGGAGGTTGTGTACAAGTGAGGGGGGAGAGGGTCCTGGGGTTGGGTAATATTGTTAAGTAGGGAGAACAGTGACCTGGAGTTTCCTTTATTTGCAGTGATTATACTGGAGTAGCAGTGGGTTTTGGTGCTGGCAATGGAGTCCTTATAATGTAAGATGTGGTTATTGTACATTTCTTTGTGAATAGTATGACCAGTTTTTCTATCGTTCAAGTTGCCGACCTTTGGTTTTCATGAGACGAAGATCGGGGGTGAACCAAGGGGCGGAGACGGAGAAAGAAACAGGTCTGGTTTTTAACGGAGCAAGAGAATTAAGAATATTATGGAGTCCAGTGTTGTAATGAGAAACCAGATTTTCAGGGGTGGATAGACTGTGGATGTCAGGGAGGCAGAAGGAGTGGATACTTGAAGTGAGAGTGGCGGGGTTAATGTTCTTTATATTCCGGAATGAAATGAGGCGTGGTGTCTTAGAGATGAAGAGAGTGAGTTTCACTGTAAATGAGAGGAGAAAGTGGTCAGTTATAGGGAGTTCATCAGCTGTAAGGTCAAGAGGGGTGACACCAGAGCAGCAGATTAAGTCCAGAATGTGTCCTTTGGAGTGTGTGGGAATAGTGGTATGCTGCTGACATCCAAATCTCTCTAAACAAGATGTGAAGTCTTTGGTGAGAGGCAGATTGATATTGTCCATGTGGATATTGAAATCATCCAGCAGCATTATGTTCGGTGAGAGAGGATAGATGGGTGAGGAAAGCAGCAAAGTCATTTAAAAAGTCACTATTCGGTTTAGGGGGGCGGTAGACAGTAGCAATGATGGTTGGAGTGGGACCAGACAACTCGTAGACAGTGGATTCAAACGAGCTGGAGACAGGCACAGACACCGGCGAGACTTTCCACTTCCCGCGGTAAATGATCACGAGACCTCCTCCCTGGCCGGAGCCACGGGGTTGACAGATGTAAACAAACCCACTAGCAGTGGATTCATTCAGCTTGGAGAAGTCACTGGGCTGTTGCAATGTCTCGGTTAAACAAAGAAAGTCTAGCTTACGGTTAGTGATGAAGTCCTGGATGAGATGTCCCTTGCTTGTCAGTGAGCGGATGTTGAGCAGAGCGAAGTTGAGTGAGGTGCTGGTAGCAGTGCTAGCCGACCGAGCTAGGTGGGCTAACACGCTGTGGTCGACAGTCCGGCTGGTGGAGCGTGGAGGGCGTCGAGAGCTGGACCAGATGGACTTTATTGCTGTTGAGCTGTTATGGTGGAAATTCCGGCAGGACCCTCGGTGGATGTATCTCCGGCAGGGCCGGAAGGTGATGTCTGGGTGAAGACTGAGTGCTTCTGGTGCAGGTCCAGGCAGGTGACAGCGCAGCCGGAGGAGCAAACCCGTCACTGGCAGGTGAACAAGCAGTAGAAAGAGCCAGGCACAGACAAACAAGATGTATGTCCTACCGGCCCACATTGTGGACGAGGACTTAGGCAGCATCGACGGCCAGAAAAAACGCCAGGTGAGGCTCAAGCCAGGACAGGACAGGTGAGCTAACAGTTAACACTCACACAGATGGTCGTGCCAGCAAATCGTGGAAGTAACGTTATTCCAAATGAAGGCAATTGCCTATTCTGTCTGATTAGGTTATAAAACCAAAAAATAAGCGTTCACTCGTCAGCCATGATGATTCGAAAATATATACAAATAAATACATAATCATAAACTTACTTTACAGTATACACAAATATACAACCTTTTACACAACATCTTACAAATTCAAACAGTTCATATATTTGATGGAAGGATGGATGGATAAATAAATAAATTATATAGGTACTTAAAATACTATACAAAATTATAAACATATACAATAAGATTTTTTTCCATTTATTTACCACTGTAAATGACCTATGTGCCACTTACGACTCAGGTCATAAACTCCCCAACATCCAGGCTGTTGTATCCTTTGTCCTCAGCATCCCATCTTCCACTGGGTTTGTGAAGAGGATTTTCTCTTTCATGAAAAATAAGTGGACTGATATGCAGAACAAATATTCTGCTGAACTAATTAGGAGTGAGCTCATTGTCAGTCTAAATTATGAAATGTCTCGCTCAGAGTTTTACTCTGTAGCACTAAAAGACAAACAACTCCTTACTGCAGCAAGAACTCAAAAGAAATACCAATGGAAATTAAAGCTGCAAGCAGCTATGAACGGGTCCTCGCACCTTCACGCAACTCGGGGGAGCTGGCAGGACACCTTCTGACCCGTCAGTTCATTTTTGTCAAAGTGGCTTGACATATCCTTGATACAGTGCTGGAATGACATATTTCACATTTTGTATCACTTCCTCTTTCCACTAGAGGGAGTTGGAGAGCGCACTAATTATACATCATGTTTTTAAACATCAAATTTACACCACAGCATTTAACTGTCAGATAAATCAAAAGATAAGTGTTTGATGAGACCTACTTCCTGTCACCACTGGGTGGCACTATGAGTATCAGGAAACATGGTTATATAAATGTTTTCAGGGCAGGACTAATGTGAATCTGTAGTTTGATGGAGATCGGACCATTTACGCCAGAGTTATAGCAATTTCCTGTTTCATGGCGAGACATCAAAATTAAACCCTCTGCAGCGGGCGTAGGCACTAATGATATGTCATGTTTGTGTACATCAAATATAGACCACAGCAGTGAAATTTCATTTTAATCCAAAGATAAGCGTCTGATAAGAAGTACTTTCTTTCGCCACTAGGTGGGTCTATGACTATCATGGTATATTGTCATATAAATGTGTTTAGGGTGGGACGAATATGTATCATGTCAAGTTTGGTGGACAACGGACCATTTACTCCATAGTTATAGCAATTTCCTGTTTCATGGCGATACATCAAAATTAAACCCCCTGGAGCAGGCGTAGACAATAATGATATGTCATGTTTGTGTACATCAAATATAGACCACAGCAGTGAAATTTCAAGTTAATCCAAAGATAAGTGTCTGATAAGAAGTACTTCCTTTCGCCACTAGGTGGCGTTATAACTATCACAGTATATTGTTATATAAATATTTTCAGGGCAGGACTAACGTGAATCATGTGAAGTTTGGTGGACAACAGAACATTTACTCCAAAGTTATAGCAATTTCCTGTTTCATTGTCAGACATCAAAATTAAACCCTCTGCAGCGGGCTTTAGAATGTTATGTTTCATTCATCAAGTAGGTGGCGCCATGAGTAACACCAATATATTGCCATGCAGATATGTTCAGGGGCAGACGATGATCACACATATCAAATTGGGGCCAATTAGACCAATGCATAATGGAGTTAGAAGGACTTAATATTCCATGACAAAGGATCGAAAGTCGCCATGGGCAGCCTGTTATATGACAGCACAAGTGTGTCACTGTGGAGATTCATCAACTTGATAAATACGTGGCCACAAAATGTAGTTGAGTATGGGGTTGGTGTTTATCAATATGAAAATATGGCATTTCCTGTTTCCACAAGAGGGCGCTATGAGTTAGGGTGAGTATGAGAATAGGAGACGTGCAGGGCGGGGCTCTTGTTATTTACAGAAATTTTGAAGCAGTTAGGATGAAGTATGTGGGAGAGAGACTATGCATGGCGATGCATCAAATATGGCGGCGCCATAGCGGCCACGCCGCTTGACAAAAGGAAAAGCTTTTAATAACTTTTGATCAGCATGGTCTCTGGATGATCTGTACCAAATCTGAAGTTGACTGGACAAAATCTGTTGGGGGATTTTGTTAAAATACAAAGTTGTGGAAATCACAAAATTGCCACCAAAATGAAAAGTTTAAAACAAAATGGGCAACTTCCTGTTTGGAGTAGACCATTTGTGGCGGAGACTTTTTTGTGCGTCTGGGCAACATACACATACATACAAATTTTCATCTTCGTACTCCAAAAATAAAACCCGATGGGGAGGGGTTTTTGAACATTTCAAGGGGGCACTATAGAGGCATTTTGTCCCCCCCATGGGCGACGCCCCTATCAGATGTACGAGCTCACCATTCTTGACCAATGGATCAATTTTTGTGAGGATATGAGGTCGTTGAAGCCATCAAAAAGCCAAACGTATTTGGTGGTGAGGGAGGCACCATAGCGGCCAAGCCCCTTGACATAGAGAAAAGCTTTTAATAACTTTTCATCAGCATGGTCTCTGGATGATCTGTAAAAAATCTGAAGTCGATGGATGAAATCCCTAGGACGAGTCTGTTAAAATACAACATGTGGAAATCACGCCAAAATGACAAGTTAAAATCAAAATGGCCAACTTCCTGTTTGGAGTAGACCATTGGTGCCAGAGACTTTTATGTGCGCCTGGACAACATACACATGTGTACCAATTTTCATGTTCCAACTCCAAAAAAAACCCTATGGGGAGTGGTTGTTGAAAATTTCAAGGGGGCGCTATAGAGGCATTTTGTCCCCCCCATGGGCGACACCCCTATCAGATGCAAGAGCTCGCCATTCTTGACCTGTGTATCAATTTTCATGAGGAGATGAGGTCGTTGAAGCCATTAAGATGCCAAACATATTTAGTGGCGAGAGATCGATAGTTGCCACGTCGCCACATGGACACCATTAGACGTAACTTCACAGCGTTCATAAGGTAGCTTCACCAACTTGTTCTGCATGCATTTGAAGTGGAATGAAGTTGATGCGGTCAAGTTTGTGGCATTAGTACATGTTAAAGTAAAAACTGGTCACTTCCTGGGGAGCTATGAGTAAGGTGGGATATTAACATATCGAGGCGTTCAGGGCGGAGCCATCATCATGTCCAGCAAGTTTGAAGCCGCTGAGATCAAGTATGTTGGCAGGAGAGCCGTTCGAAATTGGATGGCAAGAAAATAAAAAGTCACCAAAATTTGTCACGCCCTAGCGGCTACACCCCTTGACATAGAGAAAAGCTTTTAATAACTTTTGATCAGCAGGTTCTCAGGATGATCTGTAGCCAATTTGAAGTCAATCGGACGAAATCCCTAGGACAAGTTCGTTCAAATTTAAGTTGTGGAAATCTCCGTAACGAAAAAATTCAAAATGGCCAACTTCCTGTTAAATTAACATAAAGTTTTAATCAGTGTTGTCCATTGATTCATCATTAGGTTATAGCCTACCTTACATTTTAAATATATGTGTTCAGCTTTCATCTGACGGGGACAAAACACAGGGGCCAGCAACTGAAGAGACATGATACTAAGTTTGCAATCTGATCCTGTCATAATGTCTTTGTTGATTTGCACTTGAAAAGGCATTGAGGTTTAAGTATGGTAGATTTTAAATTTCAGATTTCTGTTTGCATCTTTCGACCAACAGTGTTCAGTGACTTTATTTAGGCTATTTCAACAAATGTTGTAAATTTAAACACAGTCACTAAAACGCTGTTAAAATGACTATAGGCTACACGGTGTATTTAAAAAAACTCACTTTCATTCCACGGCTGCACCACCATCCTGCTTATCATAAATATAAACATATAACCTCCAGCATTATAGGAATTATATTCAATTAATGGGACCAATCACATCATAGATGTGATAGATAATTATTCATGAATTCATGCCTACTGATTTTCACAATTTAAACCCCAGAATTGTTTTGTTCATGTTATTTTACAATAGAAACTGAGATTACACATTTTATGGGATAAACACTTTAGTAAAAGTGCTCTGACAGACTGACAACTATCCTGTGTAAAGAGTCACAGTGTAACCTATAAAAAGAGAACTACCACTCGCAAAAAGAAGGATATGCAGATGTTTTATTCTGAGCAGGAGGTGACTCAGTCTCGAAACCCATCGGTGTTTGTCTGACGAGGATAAAGCATACATATGCAGGCATCTGGGTATGGAAATTAGAGGTGACTTAATGCTGTGTGATATTTTAATATGAGGGTTGTGGTTCAATGGTGGTTCAACGAAATGACTGGCACAGGCATATGAGCATCCAAAACTTTAGATGAGGAACAAATATTCAACCAGGATTTAGATTGTAACAAACAGTGAACCCTCGCTAAATAATGTGCTTCGATTCGTTTTGGTAGCCTACAAGCCTACCATGAAGAAAAGAAACAGCGTGTATGGTTCTGTCAGAGGGAGGAGACAGAGAGAAACTCAGGGTTTGTTGATGAAAACCTGCCAGTGAGCCAGTTAGGGTTCACAGAGTTTGAGTTAACTACCTTTCTGGAACTGAAAACCCAGGGATTCCCTCATCGCCGGGTTAACTAAGAGTTTTCACTGAACCTGCTCTCCAAAACAAAACCCAGGTGGCTATAATGTGCCAAGAAATGCAGCAATGCCCAGGCAAAATCAGGAAGGAGAAGGACTTGTTGCTAGTATACTTGTAAACAATGCAGGACTTAAACCTTTAGGAAAAACTGGCTTTGCAAATGGCTTGAGGAAACACATGCGTTCATGGTGTTTTTACACACAGGATACACACAATTTAATATAAAAAAATAAATCATAAAGTAACAATAAATGTACACATCACTTGTTTGTTTCCAAGAAAACTCCACCACGCACCTACCAATACCTGCTGGATAAAACTGAATCAAGGTCAACCCGTCACACTGTAAAAAAAACAGTAACATTAGTCCATTAGAATGGCAACAAGATGGCGCCCCCAGTGCGGACGCCTGTTACAGCAGCTCCTGCTCACCACCGAGCTTTTTCTCTATTTTTTTCTTTCTAACTTTCTTACTTGAGTTTTTTTCAGTTTAGCTAGCTAGCACTTATGTTTTGCTTTGGTATGGAGGCGAGGACCGCTCTCTTTATAGCGGTCTTTCTCCCATTTTTCACTGGATATGATCGTGTGCGGGGATCCGGTGCCCAGCCGTGGCTCCATTGTTTACACCCGGGACCAGCTGTTAGCGCTATGACACACCGCAGTGCAGCCAGAGGAGAGGCACGATATTCCCTGCGAGCTGTGGAGAAGGAAACGGGGATGTCGCACCGGAGTGCAGCGCCGACACCGGAGGAGACGGTACAAACCCGTCCTCCCGTCCGTCGTTATGGGGAATGTAAGATCGCTCCCCAACAAGATGGACGAGCTGTCGGCGCTGACTCGCCATCAGAGGGAGTACCGACAGAGCAGCGTGCTGGTGTTTACAGAGACATGGCTGAACGCAGAAGTACCGGACATGATCACCTCGCTGGACGGATTCCAGCTCATCAGACACGACAGGACAGCGGACAGCGGTAAGAGGAAAGGAGGGGGGCTGGCTGTGTTTGTGAATGATAGATGGTGTAACTCTGGGCACATCACTATTAAGGAACAGCATTGCTGCAGGGACATTGAGCTGCTGGCTATTGGCATGAGACCACATTATCTACCCAGGGAGTTTTCTCATGTCATTATGGTAGCAGTCTATGTCCCCCTGTCTGCTAAAGCTGAGTCTGCTTGTGACATTCTCCACTCTGTTACAAGTAGGCTGCAAACACAGCACCCTCAGGCCCTCCTTCCGATCTCTTGGGACTTCAACCACGCCTGTCCATCCACCACCCTGCCCACCTTCACCCAGTATGTTTCCTGCCACACCAGAGACAATAAAACACTGGATTTATTTTATGCCAACACCAAGGAGGCATACCACTCATCCCCCCTGCCCCCCTTGGGCAGAGCTGATCACAACCTGGTTCATCTTCTGCCTGTGTACAGACCTCTGGTGCAGAGAGAACCAGCAACCACCCGCATCTTTTCACCCTGTGAAAAGATGGCCTGAGGAGGCCGAGGAGGCCCTGAAAGACTGCTTCGAGGCCACTGTGTGGGAGGTACTCAGCGATTCCCATGGGGAGGACATTGACAGTCTGACATCATGCATTACGGACTATGTTAACTTCTGTGTGGAAAACACCGTACCCACCAGGACTCTACGCTGCTTCTCCAACACCAAACCCTGGATTACTCCAGAGTTAAAAGCTCTCCTGAAGGAGAAGCAGAGAGCTTTTAACTCTGGAACTAAGGAGGAGCTGAGGGCCGTGCAGAAGGAGCTAAGGAGAAACATCAGGTGGGGAAAGGAAGGATATAAAAAGAAGATGGAGGAACAGCTGCAGCAGAGCGATGTCAGCGGAGTCTGGAGAGGTCTGAAAACCATCGCAGGACACAAACAACCAGACTCCCAGGCCAGAGGCGACCAGCAGTGGGTGAATGATCTGAATCTGTTCTTCAATAGATTTGATCAGTCTGCCCCTCCCCTGGCCCAGACATCACGGCTGCAATCCCCCTCATCCTCACCTTCACCCCCCAACCCCCCCCCCCCCCACACACACACACACTCCTGGCACACTGCTTCGACACCTCCCCCACCCCCGCTCCCCCGGACATATCACCAACCCCCACTCCTCCCCCCACCTCATCACCTCCACCCCCCAGCACACAGCCCCCTGCTCCAGCTTGTCCTTCACTACCTGTCAGGTGAGAGATCAGCTGAGGAGGAAGACTGCCGCTGTCAGGCTACATAACCAGCACTGCTCACAGTAAACTGCACCATGGACACTTTATGGACACCATAATAAGCATAACTGTCCCCCATGTTGTTGTTGTTTATTTGCACGTACAATATTCACTTTGCACTAAATATGCTCACTTTAATCCACTGCTCACTTTTTATTCACTGCTCATTATTACTATTATTATTTATTGCTGTTTCTTGTATTTTTGTACTCTTTTTGCATGCCTAGTTTGTTTTTACATTTTTAAATTTTGAAATCTTTAATCTGACTCTTTCCCCTTGACTGCTGTAACACTGGAATTTCTCAATTGTGGGATCAATAAAGGTGTATCTTATCTTATCTTACTTTAAACCTAAAGCTGCAGTGGATTTTTTGGAATACTTTCACCATCACACTTGGAACTTAAAGAGGCACTTCACAAGCTTTATTTTCAACCTATAAAAACAGTGGTATAATGTCTTCTTAAGGAGCTTTGTCGAGTATTAGAAAATGACCCTGATGACGTCACTTGATGATAACATCAGCAGGATGATGTCATCTTGAGATTACAAATGTTTACATGTAATATATAACAGAAAGCCTGCATTACAAACTGAGTGACTGTGGAATTTCAACAAATTTGACATAAGTTGAATCAGAACTTGTTAACTTGTGCTTCAGCCATCTGATGAAGCAGATCTGCCAAGGGAAACTCAATCAAACTTAAAGATGCATCTGACTTCCGGCCTGACTCCAACATGATGGCAGCATAAAAAGGGAGCTCCCCGACATTTAGATTAAAAAGGCCCCATAAACCTATCAGTTTGAGAAAGCAAGGATAATTGTGAGAGTGTGGTAGAAAGGGAGATGATTAAGACCAGAGGAAAAAATCCAAAGTCAACTAAAAACGCCGATTTGAACCTGGAGCAAGATAACGATCCAGCTAAGCCTGCAGGCGAGTTAGCCTAACTCGCGGAAGAGCCTATGGAGCTAGCTGAAGAACTAGCAGAGTCAACAGGTGATAGAGTGAAAGCCGAGCTAGCAACGTGACCAAGCCAAGAGGGAGAAGAAACACAATGACCGGTTAAAAGTATGGCTGACCTGGAAACAATCTTACAAGAGATACGAGAGTTTCACTGGGAGAACTTTGAAAACCTGAAAGAAATCAAAGACGATATCAGGAAGACAAACAAGAGGATAGATGGCGCCGAAAAGCGGATCATGGAAACAGAGGAGCGTACTCAGAATCTGGAGGAAGCCACGTTGGAGCTCATGGAGCTGCAGAAGCAGGTCGCGACCAGAATGACAGACTTGGACGGCCACTAGAGGAGGGAGAATGTCCGGATCCACGGGGTGAAGGAAGGAGCGGAGAGAAACGCTCAATCAATGATCACTTTTGTCAAAAACCTCTTTAGGGAGAAGCTGGACTTAGCCCCATCATTTGAGATGAAGATTGAAAGAGCCCACCGGGCTCTAGTCTCGCAACCTCCCATGGATTCCCCGCCTAGGTCCATTGTGATGAAGTTACAAAGTTTCCGGAGTAAAGAAGAACTTATCAAAATAGTGTGGCAGAAACAGGGCTTCATGTACGAGGGGAGGAAGGGAAGGGAGATTTTGAGAAAACGAAAGAATACACAGAGGTGAAAAAGGTACCAAGAGATAAGAACATATGCTCCCAGACACCTTTTCCAGCAAAACTACAAGGGAGAGACGTGCATCTACAACACAGCAGAGGAGGCAACAAAGGACATGGTGGCCCGAGGGATCCAGGTGGAGGTCGTGAAACCAGTGGAGAACTGGACAGAGCAGATTAAATGGCTAATGTGGACGACGAGCCGTGCGAAGAATGGACACGGGACAACGGAGACACAGCAGGGGTAGAAACAGAAATTGCAAGCCTTCAGGAAAGACCGGGACACCTGATGAAACACAGCACTCTAAGGTGAAGATTTGACTGTTTCCAGGAAATATCCTAAGCCTATTAGGAATACTAAGGTGAGAACCATGTGAATTTATTTTTGTTAAGACTGCAGCGTTTTATACAGGTTTTGGCTGAAAAGCTTATATCCTCACAAGCTAAGGACGTCGGGGCAGCACTTAAAGCTGTTGTGGACTTATGAACGATGCTGATTTTAGCAACGAGGGCCCCCTGCCCCTTGGGAGCAGAGGACATCCCTTAGAGCAGACTGAACATCAGAACTCAGAGGTCAATTAGGTTCCTTAGGTGAGGTCAATAATCAGACCTCACCTAAGGAAGTTCGTGTAGTATCTTGTTTGAAGGTATTTATGCCAAACTTTTGTTATACATTGTTGAATGTTCATTATTGTTTCTGTAGCAAAAGGGGTAAATATTAAAGGGAGGATAGGAGAGAGACACAAGGCAGGAGGAATGGAGAAAAATAACATCCAAAGACTGCATTAAAATAGCCTCATACAATGTAAGATGAAAAAAGAAGGGGTCGGGGTGATGTTATTACAGGAGACCCACCTAACAGAGAAGGAGCATGCAAAGCTTAAGAGGAATGGTTACAACCAAATATTTTCTGCCTCTTACAAATCAGGACACCGGAGAGGGGTGGCTATTTTAATTTCAGGGAAGATTTCATTTGAAAAAATATCTGTGACAGGGGACAAAGAGGGTAGGTATATCATGGTTAGGGGGAAACTATAAGGTGAGGTGGTAACTTTCCTCAACATCTATGCTCCACCAGATTGGAGGTTTTACAGACAGATGTTTGATTTGATGACATCAAAGGCAGAGGGTATTTTGATTATTGGAGGTGATCTGAACCAAAGACTTAACTCACAGCTAGACTCCTCAGGAGTTGGAATACAAAAAAGTGCAATTAGAAAAAAGAAAAAAAAAGGGTCTGATGTCTGAACTGGGAATTGTAGATGTGTGGACGGATCTGAATCCCACAAGTAAAGAGTATACTTATTACTTGTCACCACACAACATATATTCGAGGATCGATTATATCCTGATGTATAATAAAGATGAGCATAGGGTAGAAAAATGTGATATAGGAGTAATGGACCTATCAGACCACAGCCCTCTTTATTTAACATTACGTCTGGCGAGTGAGGAAAAAAAACAACAATCTGGAGATTAAATTCAAATATGTTAAAAGGGCACATGAAGGAAGAAATACTGAAGGAACTTCAGACATATATAAAGGATAACAATAATGGTGAGGTGTCCCCATTTGTGTTGTGGGATGCGTGTAAGGCCGTGATGAGAGGGAAGATAATAGCCAAATCAGCATACTTAAAAAATATAAGACAGTTAAAACTTGACACACTAAAATCAGATCTAAAAAGGCTAGAAATAGAGCATAAAGACAAATCGGAAGAGTACATAAATCAGGAAATTTAAAAAAAAAAGAGAGCAGAGATAAATGAGATTTATGCACAAGAGATCCAAAAAAACCTACTGTTCATAAAACAAAGATATTACGAAGTGGGGGGGGGTGAGTCAACAAAATTGCTGGCATATAAACTGAAAAAACAGCAGGCAAAAAACAATATTTACAAAATAAGGGACTCACATACAAGATCAACAGTGGACAAAACAGAGGAAATTCAAAAGTGCTTTGAAGCTTATTATAAAAATCTATATGCTCAACCGAAAGCTAGTAATAAAACCCAGATGGATCCATTTTTAGAGAACTTAAATTTACCAAGAGTAACAGAAGAACAGAATGAGGCTTTAACTGCCGAAATTACAGATGAGGAAATAAATAAAGCAATCTCAAATCTTAAGGCCAACAAGTCCCCGGGTGCAGACGGGTACACCACAGAATGGTACAGATCACTTAAGGTAACATTAATCCCACTTCTGTGGAAGGCATTTAACTGGGTATTGAAGGAGGGAGAAATTCCTCATTCATGGAGAGAAGCCATTATCTCTAATTCCGAAGGAGGGAAAAGATGAGCAGGAATGCTCATCAATCTAATATTAGCAGATGGAATCTGATACCCTATATTATATATATATATATATATATATATATATATATATATAAAGAGTGGTGGTGATAAAAATGAATGTACTGCCGAGGCTTCTGTACCTGTTCCAGAGTCTACCAGTGGAGGTAACAGAAAATTAATTCATGGAATGGGATAAAATGATCTCGACATATATCTGGCAGGGACAGAGACCAAGGATCAGGTACAGAACGCTGCAGTTACCTAAAAACAAAGGAGGGCTAGCACTTCCATGCCTGAAGAGTGACCATCAAGCTGCACAAATAAAAATATTGTTAAATGTATACAATCCTTCCTACTCAGCAAGATGGAAAGAAATTGAGGCCAGCACAACAGATGGGGTTCCTATACAGGCTATAACAGGGGACAAAAATTTGAGAAAACACATTAGAGAAGGGACAACGCCATGGTTGGATATATCACTGAAGCTTTGGTTTGAATTAATTGCGAAAAATGACTTGAGAATACAAAGTAGATTATTAAGATGGATTGCGTTTGATTCCGAATTCATACCAAATAGAACAGATAAGAGTTTTAAAAATTGGGAAAGGGGACCTACGATATTCTGGGAGCTCTTAGGAAAGAAAGAGATTAAAAGTCTTGAAGAGATGAAAGACCAATATAGTAACGAATCTGGATCAATACAGGTACTTGCAATTAAGGCATTATCTAGAGCAAATAATAAGGGAAACCTTAGGGGGGGTTAGAAGTCATTAAGATGTTCACTTTAGCATATGAATCAAAACTGGGGAAAAAGCTAATTTCAAAATTATATAAGGGAGTGGAAGACTTGAAGGGAAATGAAACGGTGTATGTATATATATATATATATATATATATATATATAAAAGAGAGGTGGGAGAGGGAGGCAAATATTGTCATATCAGTGGATAAATGGGAAGACATAAATGAACAGCATTGGAGAACAACTTGCTCCTTCTCTTGGAGAGAACACGGGTGGAAGAACATCACAAGATTCTTTAGAACACCAGCACAGACTAAGTATCATGATACAAAATGTTGGAGATTATGTGGAGCTGATAAAGCTGACCATTTCCACGTGTTCTGGGGTTGTCCCTCCCGGATGCGTGGCGTCAGTCCGACACCCCAGTGGTCTGACTACCCATTAGTCTGACTACCCAAAGTTCCGACCTAGTATTTGAATCCCATTAGTCCAACCTCCCAAAAATCCGACCACAGTAAAGTTACATTTCATGGGGGAGCAGGCAACTTTCCCCTTTCAGTAAACACAGAGCAGCAGTACCACTAAACAGCTGCAATGTCTCTATGCACGGACTGTGAGGACAGTTGCATTTATCTCATCGACAGGAAATCACATCATCTGCTATATCTGACATACATGCCCTCATTTGGATAACACATCCTGGTATTCCCCACACACGGAGAGATGTTTTAAGTAGGGGGGGCTGCCAACTGAATGAATGAATGAATGAGTGACATCATTGTATTTTTTTCCTGCTGTTTATAGCGCATGGCACATCGCCACTCACTAGGCTGCTGACTGGCTGCCATAAGCTACACACAAATAAAACATTAGGAAGTTCTAACGAATGCAAATTTTATTACAATTTTTCCATAAGGAGGCCAACAGTAGAATTCGCCACATGACAAAAGCAGACAAGAACCACAGTAGTTTGAGCGCTGTCCTTGGTGCTGAAGATGTCCCCGAGCCTGTTACAGGTAGCGGTTATAACAAAATCACTTTAAGCGCTGTCCTTGGTGCTGAAGATGCAAAAACAAACAAATGTCTATACTCAAAAACTCACTACCTCTGACACGAGTCACGATGAACCAAGACAGTGTACATGGATAAAAAAACAATATCAGCAGAAAAACAGAAGTCCTGTAAACCAACAGCAAGCGGCGATCACCATGGCCAAATAACGTCACATAACTGTAATAAAGAAATAAAAACAAGACAGCTGTTGGCAACTAACGCTGTTGCTGCTGCAGCTACTATTAGGCATATCCAGACTAAATTAAAGGAAGCAAAGATTGTTTAACCTATAATTCCACATTATGTTGCCTTCTTTCCACAGCAAATAAATTATTTCCTTTTAACAAATGGCTCAGAGAAATGCCGTCTAGCAAAGTTAAATGTTTTCACCACCATTTTAGTTATGAAATAGCCTCAAATATGATATTCAAGGTGCACGCTCACACAAGCAGGTTCTCTATCGTCTCGAGACTATCTCTCCACTCCGTTACATATTCCATACGTACGGTGTATGATCCCCCTGCTTGTCAGGGTACGTGGATAATTCTTAAAGACACACCGGCTTGCCCGGCCACGCCCCATTGCGTAGCTATAAAGTGCCTGCGCTGGCGTGTAATCACTGATTGTTTGATCTCCACTTGTGCCTCAGGGTGCAGTGTCTCACAATCCGTATTGCAGAGAAAGAAAAGAATTGAGTTGTAAGGAAAGAGAAGGAAGGTGTACAGCTTTGAGTCCGCTTACCTGTGTAAGTCGGGACGTCTGTCTTTGGCAGCCTCCCTGGATTGCTATGTCCTAGAGCTCTTTCTGCCCTGTGTCAGCAGAGTCATCATCCTGCCTGGTCGAGCCGGAGGTTGTCTGGCTCCCAACAGCGGTGGCTGTGTGTTATTCCCGGCGTATTGCTTGCGGCTCGTGAGCTAACGCGCTTGGTGGATACGCGCTGTGTGCTGACGGGTTTTTGCTTTAAACGTTCTCTCACCGGCGTATTGCTCGCGGCTCGTGAGCTGACGCGCTTGGTGAGGTCCACGCTGAGCATTGCCTGTCCTGGTCTGGTCGAGCCGGAGGTCTCTGACTCCCGGCTTTGGCGGAGTTTCTCCCCGGCATATTGCTCGCGGCTCGTGAGCTGACGCGCTTGGTGAGGTCCACGTTGAGCATTGGCTGTCGCTGGTCTGGTCGAGCCGGAGGTCTCTGACTCCCGGCTTTGGCGGAGTTTCTCCCCGGCGTATTGCTCGCGGCTCGCGGGCTGATGCGCTCGGCGGCGAACTCTCTCCCTCTCCCAGTTCAAGCACTCCCCCGCTCACCCCCTCATAACGTACAGCTCCCACAGCGGCCGGCACGCAGAGTAAACTTCAAAAAAAAAAAAAATAATAACAAATATAAAGCAAAGTTAGCTGTGGTCTGCATGGCATGTCGGGTTCTCCAATGTGCATGACAGGGACCAGATTGCCTGTGGGTTGTGTCCACTTCCTCAGTGGACCAAACCTCACCCCACTAGTTTCTCCCTCCAGCTCCATCCTTGGTAATGCCACCTGCTCCAGCAAGAACTGCAGGGTTATGGATAGGCTGCTCGCTAAGCTACATAAGGTGGTCTGCAGTGGCGCCCAGGAGTAACGATTGCCCGCTCTTCTTTACCTCCGCGACTTAGGGTGGGATGCTCTGGCTCATCCATGGCCCTGGGTTCTGCTCTATGCCTTTCCTCCTCATGACTCTCCTCTCTTCTCCCAAGAGCAGGTGGAGCAGGTGCGGCTTATATTGGTGGCACTTGGCCCCTTCATGCTGTGGTTCTCAGGATGCCACTCTGCTGGCGGGCCAATCCCAGCTACAGCCGAGGAGTAGAGACTGCTCTGCTTAAAGGAGCCCTGTTCCACTGCTATGTTTGGGCTCAAGCATGCTACCCCTGATGCAGCAGGCACAAGAGCTCCTTAGGATTCTCAGAGCCTGTGGTGGCGACAATGCAACATGCCCGGGCACCATCCATGAGGAGCCTGCTTATTCACACCGTTGGCAGGTGTTTACCAACTGAGTCTCAGCAGGGATCTCACTCCAGGCTCAGGAGATCCCAGCGTTCTGAAAGCTGCTGTAACAGGGCAGTTGGTGGCAGTAATCAAGGCAGTGCGTATCGGCGAGTTTGCACTGAGAGTGGAGGACTGTGTCCTCATTTCCCGCTTCCTTCGGGGGGCCCAGCGACTCACGGTGCGTACCACTGGTCCGGCAGTTCCCCCTTGGGACTTGGATGTCGTCCTTGGGGCCCTTCAGCATTCCTCCTTTGAACCCCTTGGGGGTGCTGATTTGAAGTGGCTCTCCATGAAAACCACCTTTCTTCTCAAGGAAACCCACCTTACAAAGCGATCCTCTTGCATTTTACTCGTAGCTATTTTGACAGTAAACATTGTTTGCACCCTCCTGGAGAAGGTCTGTTTATTGTCTGGGGATCACCAGGCTGTGTTTTTCTCCCGCACTTCCAGCACCCCGAAGGACGCCCCCACTGGACCTCAGGGGGCTCAACAGGTATCTCCGGCCCCTGCGATACCAGTTCCTGACAGTCCCCAGTGGTGAGACAGGCGGCTAGTGCTGGGGACTGGTTTGGGGTCCACTATAGACCTCAAGGGGATGACCAGATACCCATCTGGACGCTTGTTGGTGAGGCCAGGGCTGTGGCTGATTAGATGAGATAGTCTTAATTTCCGGAGGGGAAAATGTTTGGTCCAACATTAATGTGTTTTTCTGGATGATTCCCTCTCCCCTGAGGCAGAGGAATCAGGCTACTTTATATGGTAGTTCATTCAGGTACTAATTTGTATTGACCATATATGGTTGTGTTTGGGCGTGCAGAGATAGGGATATGAGGGTATTTTGGGCATTTGTGACGGGATAAAGGGGGTGAACCAAATTGCAACAGAAAATCTGACATCAAAGAAATATCACTCAATAGCAAAATTAAATATAGCTGCGAGCGGCAATTTGTGGGTTCTAACCTGTTCCGCCCCAAACCAGCCACCGTGACTTTCACCACCCACCGTGACCCTCATCTGCCGTAGTGCAAGACGTTCCCCACTCTGTCCCTGAAAGCTCCAAGCAATACATACTCTTTCCAAGTCACACATTTCTTGAAATCGCCTACATGCTAATAACATTTGTGGTATACTTTCACATAGAGACTCCATTTGAACATCAAAACATAAATTGAAGTTTTACCTATTGATGCGTATTTCAAAGTTTCAATAGGTATTTTAATGTTTAAGCAATCACAGTTCCATGATCATGATAATTTTGGGAGAAATCTGGAGATAATTATAGCGCCCCCATAAGGCCAATTGGGACCAAATTTTTTGAGCAGTATTTGGATGTCATTTATAGTCCATGTACCAAGTTTCATGTCCCTAGGTCCTTCCAGCTGGTCATAAATTAATAAAACGCAAATTATCAATCAATCAATCAATCAATTTTATTATTTTATTATGACGGTTAATGACGAATAGGCCACGCCCACTTTCACCTATCAACATGGCACTCAAGATATTAGTTAATAGCCACCCCTAGAGCATGCATACCAAATTTGGTGAAATTCCATCCAATGGTCTTTGAGATACAGATGTGTGGCATTTGTAGCGCCCCCTATAGGCTGAGCTCAAAATGTTTTGGTAGGCAGCTTCCAAGTTTCATTGTGGACCTACCCACCAATTTTGGCCATAACTCCCACCTGTTGACCTAATCAACGCCTAAGCTCTTCTTCTCACAGCCACCATTCATTGGGATGCTCGTGGCTCATCCATGGCCCTGTTCTGACCAATCTGGCTCATTTGTAATAGAAATGTGTCTTGTCATCTCCCAAAGCCGTGTACCAACTTATATTGGTGGCATATGTGGCCCCAATTGTGTTTATGTCATTCCGCCTCTGCTACGGGCCACCATTGAGCAAAAATCTAGTCAGGCGGAGCTTAATGGTCCTTGAGGCTTTGTAGAACACATTGAGCTGGACCTGTGTGTCAAATTTCAAGTCAATCAGACTTATGGTGTGAGGCGTGGCCTCCCAAAAAGGATTGCCAAGCCTGTGGTAATTACATGCGCCACCATGTGGCCGACTGGGCTCATTTTAAAAGTTGATGTCATTACCAACTGGAGTCTCAGCAGGTGGACCCCTACTTGGCTCCGGCTCAGGAGATTTCACAGAAAGCTGCTCATTCCCAGGTTGGTGGCAGTAATCAAGGCAGTGCAACAGTTTGCACTGAGAGTGGAGGACTGTGTCCTCAGTTCTAACCTGTTCCTTCAAACCAGCCACACGTGACCTCACCACCCAGTTCCCCTTGGGACTTGGATCTGGGGCCCTTGCAGCATTCCTCCCCCCTCTGTGCTGAAAGCTCCAAGAATACATACCTTTCTTTCCAAGTCACACATTTCAAAATCAGTTTTCACCTCTTGCATGCTAATAACATTTGTGGTACACTTTCACATAGAACTTGTTTGAACATCACAAACATAAATTGAAATTTTACCTGGTGCTGTGTTCAAAGTTTCAATAGGTATTTTAATGTTTAAGGGCAATCACAGTTCCATGATCATGATCATTTGGGAGAAATCTAGAGATAATTATAGCGCCCATAAGGCGGCTGGGACCAAATTTTTGAGCAGTATTTGGATGTCATTTATAGTCCATGTACAAGCATATTCATGTCGCTTGGTCCTTCCAGCTGCTCATTAATGAGATAGCAATAAAAATGTTTGGTCCAACATTAATGTGCTCTGTTATGATTCTCTCATCCACACGTTCCACTCAACATGGCTACTTAATAGCCACCCCAAGAGCATGCATACCAAATTTGGTGAAATTCCATCCAATGGTCTTTGAGATAATATGAGATGTGTGGCATTTATAGCGCCATATAGGCTGAGCTCAAAATGCTTTGGTAGGCAGCTTCCAAGTCTCAAAGTGGACCTATCCCACCAAGTTTGGTGATGATAGGTCAATTTGTGGTTCTATGTTCCGCAATCCAATTCCGTGACTTTCACCACAGCAAAGATTCATTGGTCCGTGGCGGCCATGTTTTTGACCAATCTGGCTCATTTGTAATAGAAAATTGTCTTGTCATCCCCAAGCCGTGTACCAACTTTGGTGTTGATGGAGTCAAAATTGTAATAACATTTGTCATGTTACTGTTTTTCAAATTATGCAAATTAGCAACATCAAAACATTCATGGTGCAAGAGGCTTTTGTAGAGGACTATCAAAGGATGTGTATGTAAAATTTCAAGTCAATAGTTCCATGATCATGAGCCTTTGGGAGACATTCTATGTTATAGCGCCCCCATGAGGCCGATTGGGACCAAATTTTTTGAGCAGTATTTGGATGTCATTTATAGTCCATGTACCACGTTTCATGTCCCTAGGTCCTTCCAGTTGGTCATAAATTAATAAAACGCAAATTATGATGGTTAATGACGAATAGGCCACGCCCACTTTCACCTATCAACATGGCAATCAAGATATTAGTTAATAGCCACCCCTAGAGCATGCATACCAAATTTGGTGAAATTCCATCCAATGGTCTTTGAGATACAGATGTGTGGCATTTATAGCGCCCCCTATAGGCTGAGCTCAAAATGCTTTGGTAGGCAGCTTCCAAGTCTCATTGTGGACCTACCCACCAAGTTTGGTGATGATAGGTCAAAGGGTGTGGGAGTTATGGCCAATCAATTCTAAGCTCCGCCCACAGCAAAGATTCATTGGTCCGTGGCGGCCATGTTTTTTGACCAATCTGGCTCATTTGTAATAGAAATGTGTCTTGTCATCCCCCAAAGCCGTGTACCAAATTTGGTGTTGATGGAGTAAAAATTGTAAAAGTTTATGTCATTTTACTGTTTTTCAAATTATGCAAATTAGCAAAAAATCTAGTCAGGCGGAGCTTAATGGTCCTTGAGGCTTTTTTGTAGAGCACATTGAGCTGGACCTGTGTGTCAAATTTCAAGTCAATCAGACTTATGGTGTGAGGGGCGTGGCCTCCCAAAAAAGTCATGTTTAAGCCTTAATTACAGCGCCACCATGTGGCCGACTGGGCTCATATTTTAATAAAAGTTGATGCACATCATTTCCAATCATTGGGCCAAGTTTCAGGTTTCTGGCTCATTCCAGCTCACGGGAATTTGAGCTCAAGCGGCAGACAACAAAAAATAATAAATATAGCCGCGAGCGGCAATCTGCGGGTTCTAACCTGTTCCGCCCCAAACCAGCCACCGTGACCCTCACCACCCACCGTGACCCTCATCTGCTGTAGTGCAAGACGCTCCCCACTCTGTCCCTGAAAGCTCCAAGCAATACATACTCTTTCCAAGTCACACATTTCTTGAAATCGAGTTTTCAGCTCGCCTACATGCTAATAACATTTGTGGTACACTTTCACATAGAGACTCCATTTGAACATCAAAACATAAATTGAAATTTTACCTGTTGATGCGTATTTCAAAGTTTCAATAGGTATTTTAATGTTTAAGCAATCACAGTTCCATGATCATGATAATTTTGGGAGAAATCTGGAGATAATTATAGCGCCCCCATAAGGCCGATTGGGACCAAATTTTTTGAGCAGTATTTGGATGTCATTTATAGTCCATGTACCACGTTTCATGTCCCTAGGTCCTTCCAGCTGCTCATAAATTAATAAAACGCAAATTATGACAGTTGATGATGAATAGACCACGCCCACTTTCACCTATCAACATGGCACTCAAGATATTAATTAATAGCCACCCCAAGAGCATGCATACCAAATTTGGTGAAATTCCATCCAATGGTCTTTGAGATACAGATGTGTGGCATTTATAGCGCCCCCTATAGGCTGAGCTCAAAATGCTTTGGTAGGCAGCATCAAGGTCTCATTGTGGACCTACCCACCAAGTTTGGTGATGATAGGTCAAAGGGTGTGGGAGTTATGGCCAATCAATTCTAAGCTCCGCCCACAGCAAAGATTCATTGGTCCGTGGCGGCCATGTTTTTTGACCAATCTGGCTCATTTGTAATAGAAAATTGTCTTGTCATCCCCCAAAGCCGTGTACCAACATTGGTGTTGATGGAGTCAAAATTGTAAAAGTTTATGTCATTTTACTGTTTTTCAAAATTATGCAAATTAGCAAAAATTCTGTAAGGGTGGCATTCATGGTGCAAGAGGCTTTTTTGTAGAGGACTATCAGGAGGATGTGTATGTAAAATTTCAAGTCAATAGCACTTGTGGTGCGGCGGGCAGAGCCTTTCAAGGTTTACACTCTATGTTATAGTGCCCCCATAAGGCCGATTGGGACCAAATTTTTTGAGCAGTATTTGGATGTCATTTATAGTCCATGTACCACGTTTCATGTCCCTAGGTCCTTCCAGCTGCTCATAAATTAATAAAACGCAAATTATGACGGTTAATGACGAATAGGCCACGCCCACTTTCACCTGTCAACATGGCAATCGAGATATTAGTTAATAGCCACCCCTAGAGCATGCATACCAAATTTGGTGAAATTCCATCCAATGGTCTTTGAGATACAGATGTGTGGCATTTATAGCGCCCCCTATAGGCTGAGCTCAAAATGCTTTGGTAGGCAGCTTCCAAGTCTAATTGTGGACCTACTCACCAAGCTTGGTGATGATAGGTCAAAGGGTGTGGGAGTTATGGCCAATCAATTCTAAGCTCCGCCCAGAGCGAAGATTCATTGGTCCGTGGCGGCCACGTTTTTTGACCAATCTGGCTCATTTGTAATAGAAATGTGTCTTGTCATCCCCCAAAGCCGTGTACCAAATTTGGTGTTGATGGAGTAAAAATTGCAAAAGTTTATGTCATTTTACTGTTTTTCAAATTATGCAAATTAGCAAAAAATCTAGTCAGGCGGAGCTTAATGGTCCCAGAGGCTTTTTTGTAGAGCACATTGAGCTGGACCTGTGTGTCAAATTTCAAGTCAATCAGACTTATGGTGTGAGGGGCGTGGCCTCCCAAAAAAGTCATTTCTAAGCCTTAATTACAGCGCCACCATGTGGCCGACTGGGCTCATATTTTAATAAAAGTTGATGCACATCATTTCCAATCATTGGGCCAAGTTTCAGGTTTCTGGCTCATTCCAGCTCACAGGAATTTGAGCTCAAGCGGCAGACAACAAAAAATAATAATAATAATAAATATAGCCGCGAGCGGCAATTTGCGGGTTCTAACCTGTTTCGCCCAAAACCAGCCACCGTGACCTTCACCACCCACCGTGACCCTCATCTGCCGTAGTGCAAGACGTTCCCCACTCTGTCCCTGAAAGCTCCAAGCAATACATACTCTTTCCAAGTCAGACATTTCTTGAAATCGGGTTTTCAGCTAGCCTACATGATAATAACATTTGTGGTATACTTTCACATAGAGACTCCATTTGAACATCAAAACATGAATTGAAATTTTACCTATTGATGCATATTTCAAAGTTTCAAAAGGTATTTTAATGTTTAAGCAATCACAGTTCCATGATCATGATAATTTTGGGAGAAATCTGGAGATAATTATAATTAATGAACCAGAAAATTTCACATGAAATTTTGAGTGTGCCTGATGCTCGCTGCCAACTAGTATCCCCATACCAATATGCTAATTATTAATAGCAGTAAATGTATCACTGTGTGTCTGTGTGTGTGTGCATGCCTGAATGTGTGTATGTTCACGTGCTGTCGCGTGTTTGTGTATGTGTGAGTCTGTTTGTCTGTCTGTGTGTATGTCCACTTACAGATAGAAAAACAGCTTAACTTAACAGCTAATCACCAGTTGGCAATGGCACAGTCAAATTTAAATACACCAAGAAAAGGCAGAAACTGAGCCAAAAGTTCCTCTCAAACTCCAACTGTTTAATGAAAACCCTAAGTGCTACAGCTACAAAAAGCACACCGTGAGCGAGAGGACAGGATGCGGATCACAAAGGTGTAAATTTCATTCTGTGGTGTGAAAAATGAGGCCAGAGCCATGATGGACATAAGTGGAATGGTCTGCTTTCTTCCAGAAATTTGGGCTCTCACTTAACATGGGAGTGAATGGGGCAGTTGGTTGGACTTGTTGTCCTTTTAGACCACCTGCAGCCAAAACCCTAAATCCATTTTCTTCAGTGGTCGCACCTCTGCAACCAGAACGGCTTTTCCTACAATTTGGTGTACAATTTGTGTATGTAGAGTGAACGATGTGGCGCACCAGTGAGTTTAAGAGAAAATTTCTTGATGATTTCAGAGGTGCTGTGCACTCTAGCGATGACATCACCCACTCTAACTCTCAACATTCCCATAATACACACCCATTATAAATTCTGAGAAGGGCTGAAAATGTCATGATTTTTAAATAGCTGGTGTAGAAAAACTAAAAGAGATATGGAAAATATGAATCAGTCACTGACAGTTGATGGCAATGTCAACATTTCAGAGTTGGAATGGAGTTTCTACGTGAATGTATGAGTTGGTGAAGTGTGGGTGAAGATGAGTGAGTTTGAAGGATTTTCTCATTGACTTCCGTTATAACCAAGTTTCAGAAAATGCTGAATTTCAAGCTGAAAGTATGAATCAGTAGTTACCGTTTGAAATTTTGTGATTTTTGAAGATTCCGTAATTCATTTTCAATGGGAAAACGGTTTGGGGAAAAAACGGGAATATCTGGGAATGGCGGTGGCGCCCCCTATGTGTCAATCTCAAAATCTTTTTTTTGGTGTGTTCTTGGTCCCCTTCTGATGATATTTACCCAGTTTTGTGACGATCAGATAAACAGTTAACATTTTACAGCCGATATTCGCTAAGCACCGCCCTTTCCAAGGACACTTTGCTTGACGGCAGCCGTGTTTTTCGTCCGATCTTGCTCATTTGTAATAGAAATGAGTGTCTCGGTCCCCCGATGCCTCATACCAAGTTTGGTGTTGATAGCACAAATATTTCAAAGGCTTATTCATTTTACTGTTTTTAACATTATTAAAATTAGCAAAAATTCTGTAAGGGCGGCATTCATGGTGCAAGAGGCTTTTTTGTAGAGGACTATCAGGAGGATGTCTGTGTAAAATTTCAAGTCAATAGCACTTGTGGTGTGGCGGGCAGAGCCTTTCAAGCGTTACACTCTATGTTATAGCGCCCCCATAAGGCCGATTGGGACCAAATTTTTTGAGCAGTATTTGGATGTCATTTATAGTCCATGTACCACGTTTCATGTCCCTAGGTCCTTCCAGCTGCTCATAAATTAATAAACGCAAATTATGACGGTTAATGACGAATAGGCCACGCCCACTTTCACCTATCAACATGGCAATCAAGATATTAGTTAATAGCCACCCCTAGAGCATACCAAATTTGGTGAAATTCTATCCAATGGTCTTTGAGATACAGATGTGTGGCATTTATAGCGCCCCCTATAGGCTGAGCTCAAAATGCTTTGGTAGGCAGCTTCCAAGTCTCATTGTGGACCTACCCACCAAGTTTGGTGATGATAGGTCAAAGGGTGTAGTTATGGCCAATCAATTCTAAGCTCCGCCCACAGAAGATTCATTGGTCCGTGGCGTATGTTTTTGACCAATCTGGCTCATTTGTAATAGAAATGTGTCTTGTCATCCCCCAAAGCCGTGTACCAAATTTGGTGTTGATGGAGTAAAAATTGTAAAAGTTTATGTCATTTTACTGTTTTTCAAATTATGCAAATTAGCAAAAAATCTAGTCAGGCGGAGCTTAATGGTCCTTGAGGCTTTTTTGTAGAGCACATTGAGCTGGACCTGTGTGTCAAATTTCAAGTCAATCAGACTTATGGTGTGAGGGTCGTGGCCTCCCAAAAAAGTCATTTTTAAGCCTTAATTACAGCGCCACCATGTGGCCGACTGGGCTCATATTTTAATAAAAGTTGATGCACATCATTTCCAATCATTGGGCCAAGTTTCAGGTTTCTGGCTCATTCCAGCTCACGGGAATTTGAGCTCAAGCGGCAGACAACAAAAAATAATAATAATAATAATAATAACAATAAACCGGTACAATTTTAGAAGGGTTCTACCCCTTCGGGGTTAGAACCCTAATAATAATAATAATAATAATAATAATAAACCGGTACAATCTTAGAAGGGTTCTACCCCTTCGGGGTTAGAACCCTAAATATAGCCGCGAGCGGCAATCTGCGGGTTCTAACCTGTTCCGCCCCAAACCAGCCACCATGACCCTCACCACCCACCGTGACCCTCATCTGCCGTAGTGCAAGACGTTCCCCACTCTGTCCCTGAAAGCTCCAAGCAATACATACTCTTTCCAAGTCACACATTTCTTGAAATCAGGTTTTCAGCTCGCCTACATGCTAACAACATTTGTGGTATACTTTCACATGGAGACTCCATTTCAACATCAAAACAGAAATTGAAATTTTACCTATTGATCTGTATTTCAAAGTTTCAATAGGTATTTTAGTGTTTAAGCAATCACAGTTCCATGATCATGATAATTTTGGGAGAAATCTGGAGATAATCATAGCGCTCCCATAAGGCCGATTGGGACCAAATATTTTGAGCAGTATTTGGATGTCATTTATAGTCCATGTACCACGTTTCATGTCCCTAGGTCCTTCCAGCTGGTCATAAATTAATAAAACGCAAATTATGACGGTTAATGACGAATAGGCCACGCCCAATTTCACCTGTCAACATGGCAATCAAGATATTAGTTAATAGCCACCCCTAGAGCATGCATACCAAATTTGGTGAAATTCCATCCAATGGTCTTTGAGATACAGATGTGTGGCATTTATAGCGCCCCCTATAGGCTGAGCTCAAAATGCTTTGGTAGGCAGCTTCCAAGTCTCATTGTGGACCTACCCACCAAGTTTGGTGATGATAGGTCAAAGGGTGTGGGAGTTATGGCCAATCAATTCTAAGCTCCGCCCACAGCCAAGATTCATTGGTCCGTGACGGCCATGTTTTTTGACCAATCTGGCTCATTTGTAATAGAAATGTGTCTTTTCATCCCCCAAAGCCGTGTACCAACTTTGGTGTTGATGGAGTCAAAATTGTAAAAGTTTATGTCATTTTACTGTTTTCAAATTATGCAAATTAGCAAAAAATCTGTAAGGGCGGCATTCATGGTGCAAGTGGCTTCTTTGTAGAGGACTATCAGGAGGATGTGTGGGTAAAATTTCAAGTCAATAGCACTTGTGGTGCAGCGGGCAGAGCCTTTCAAGCTTTACACTCTATGTTATAGCGCCCCCATAAGGCCGATTGGGACCAAATTTTTTGAGCAGTATTTGGATGTCATTTATAGTCCATGTACCACGTTTCATGTCCCTAGGTCCTTCCAGCTGCTCATAAATTAATAAAACACAAATTATGACGGTTAATGACGAATAGGCCACGCCCACTTTCATCTATCAACATGGCACTCAAGATATTACTTAATAACCACCCCTAGAGCATGCATACCAAATTTGGTGAAATTCCATCCAATGGTCTTTGAAATACAGATGTTTGGCATTTATAGCGCCCCCTATAGGCTGAGCTCAAAATGCTTTGGTAGGCAGCTTCCAAGTCTCATTGTGGACCTACCCACCAAGTTTGGTGATGATAGGTCAAAGGGTGTGGGAGTTATGGCCAATCAATTCTAAGCTCCGCCCACAGCCAAGATTCATTGGTCCGTAACGGCCATGTTTTTTGACCAATCTGGCTCATTTGTAATAGAAATGTGTCTTGTCATCCCCCAAAGCCGTGTACCAACTTTGGTGTTGAGGGAGTCAAAATTGTAAAAGTTTATGTCATGTTACTGTTTTTCAAATTATGCAAATTAGCAAAAAATCTGTAAGGGCGCATTCATGGTGCAAGAGGCTTTTTGTAGAGGACTATCAGGAGGATGTGTGTGTAAAATTTCAAGTCAGTAGCACTTGTGGTGGGGGCAGAGCCTTTCAAGCTTTACACTCTATGTTATAGCACCCATAAGGCCGATTGGGACCAAATTTTTTGAGCAGTATTTGGATGTCATTTATAGTCCATGTACCACGTTTCATGTCCCTAGGTCCTTCCAGCTGCTCATAAATTAATAAAACGCAAATTATGACGGTTAATGACGAATAGGCCACGCCCACTTTCACCTATCAACATGGCACTCAAGATATTAGTTAATAGCCACCCCTAGAGCATGCATACCAAATTTGGTGAAATTCCATCCAATGGTCTTTGAAATACAGATGTTTGGCATTTATAGCGCCCCCTATAGGCTGAGCACAAAATGCTTTGGTAGGCAGCTTCCAAGTCTCATTGTGGACCTACCCACCAAGTTTGGTGATGATAGGTCAAAGGGTGTGGGAGTTATGGCCAATCAATTCTAAGCTCCGCCCACAGCGAAAATTCATTGGTCCGGGCGAACTTTGGTGTTGAGGGAGTCAAAATTGTAAAAGTTTATGTCATGTTACTGTTTTTCAATTTATGCAAATTAGCAAAAAATCTAGTCAGGCGGAGCTTAATGGTCCTTGAGGCTTTTTTGTAGAGCACATTGAGCTGGACCTGTGTGTCAAATTTCAAGTCAATCAGACTTATGGTGTGAGGGGCGTGGCCTCCCAAAAAAGTCATTTTTAAGCCTTAATTACAGCGCCACCATGTGGCTGACTGGGCTCATATTTTAATAAAAGTTGATGCACATCATTTCCAATCATTGGGCCAAGTTTCAGGTTTCTGGCTCATTCCAGCTCACGGGAATTTGAGCTCAAGCGGCAGACAACAAAAAATAATAATAATAATAATAATAATAATAATAATAAACCTGTACAATTTTAGAAGGGTTCTACCCCTTCGGGGTTAGAACCCTAATAATAATAATAATAACAATAATAAACCAGTACAATCTTAGAAGGGTTCTACCCCTTCGGGGTTAGAACCCTAATAATAATAAACCGGTACAATCTTAGAAGGGTTCTACCCCTTCGGGGTTAGTACCCTAATTATTTAGTAATGCATAGGCTATAAATGTGATTGTTGATTTTTATTGACACATTTCAATACTTTCCACCACTGGGATTTCTTAGGACTTTTGCTATGTTATAACTAACATAATTATGAGTCTAAAACAGTTGAAAGAGTTTCTGTTGCAATTTGTGGGAGGTTGACTCCCTTTTCTCATATGATTGGACTATAAGCAGAGAGAGAGAGAAACAATTATGCAGCCATACATAAGTTTAGAAGTCCAAACAAAATATTAATTGACAAGAAACAATTCTAATCAATTCCATAATTCAAAGTAGATTTTTACTCAACGAAAAATATATAAAGCTTTTCGGGGAGGCTCTCATTCACTGTCCGATGATGACCCATCGGCAGAATCCACACAGGATACATCACTGAGTCCAGACACCTCCCCTCCATCAGACTCTCCCCCATTCATGCTGTTCAGCAGTGCCTGACAGTGAATCTCTTTCTCTTATTCTCCAATTGTCTTCTTGTCTTCTTCTCCTAAACAAATGTGTAATAGCTTGATCATGACTGTTTTCTATGCAGGGTTTCTATGAGAGTTTAATATTTGATCAAAACAAAGTTATAGACAATCAAAACACAGCTGCGGGAAATTTGACCCGTGGGTGGTCCTAGTGCTAAAGGCTGTGAAATAAATTTGATTTCGAATTGGATTATTCTTTTTTGTGTTGTTGATATTTCGCCTTTCAGAGGCTATTTCCACACAGGGGCTGTGTTGCAGTTTACTGAAAACTCCGCGGATTCAGCACCATGGACAGGGCTGACAGTCACTAGATGACAGCTTGTAAGGGTTCCCTAGGTCCTTCTTCATGACAGGTGACGGAGATATGGAATAAAAGTTTTATTGTTTTACCTGTTACATTAGGCCTATCTGCTTTCTCCTCGTTTTTCACTGTTTGTCAATGTTATGGGTTAAACATGTTTCGTCACAAGGGTGTATGTGGACCGAATAATTTCATTTATGATCACCGATAGCCTATTATTTTCTTTTTACCTGTGTTTCGTAGTGATGTTATGTGCTGTGCCGATGCTTCGAAGCGTGCGTCGTGTAATGTTTCCGCGATGAGCATATCGAGGCTTGTATTGTTTCAGACGATTGACGTCATTGATGACGTCCCAAGCCTCGTTGCCCGGCTGTACCACATGACTGGTTCGGGAAGCGGTTCAGATCTTCAGGTTTGCACAGAAGTGACACAGACCATGAATATTACCCCTTTTGTCATTATTATATTATATGACACTACACCACAATACAATTTTTAGCCAAATGATTGGTTTATACACACAGGATGCATTCACAAAACAATAACAGTTTATTGTAGATGTATTTGATACAGTATAGTCATAATATACTCACTAGAACATACACTATATTGATAAAAAAGAATAATATTATTATAATTATTATTATTATTATTAATAGTCATTCCCAACAGCTGTTACTGACACAAAATAATATAATAGTTACATGGTTAAGATCACAGCTGCCCGTTTTACACACTTTGGCCAGCAGGTGGTTTTGTGTGCACATGAAGCCTCAAGAAATGAACCCTTTTCTAAACCAATTTGCTGGAAAGCTTCAATGCTTCATGAGGCTTCATCTCACCATCACTAGTGTTTCGGTCACCTGGGAGGTTACTTAAGGGGAAGTGACGGGGTGAAACGGGGTGGTTTCTGGAGGTCATGTCGGCGTTGGGACAGGTCTGCTTGTCAGCTCAGCTCCTGAAGATTTTTCCATGAGGATTAAATGTTTTTCCCTTGTTCGGCTGGACTGCTGCAAGACTGACCGGCATCTGCTAACGGGACTGATGTGGTGAACATTGGCAAAAATCTTTTTCTTTTGTTTTCCCGCCACGCTCCACCACCTGTTTTTTCCTTCCTCTTTGTGGATTATTGTTTTTTACCTCGGAGTGGACATTTGTTTCTTTTGGTCTTCTGAGGAACTGAGAGAGACTTTGGGGATTGTGGAAGGACATTGGGTTTCTGTTTTATTAAGGGGAATTGTTTGTGGGGTTATTTGTTTTCTGTATCGCTGTGACATGCTGTTAATTGAGCGAATCGTCCAAGCCAGACGCGTTAATTTGAGTTTGATTTAATTTAATTACACTAAAGTTGTTGAGTTAAACTAACCATACAATTTATTACTGCATTTTGAAAGCATAAGAGTTAGTTTTTTGGGGGGATTCATGTTATATGAGGGGTTTCAGCTTGGCACCGTGAACCTGTGCCTTCCGTGACCTGTAGAAGTAGTGTTGTGACATAAGCCTCAGTTTCTGTTGTTGGCGAATTGTTACAAGCTGATGAATTCGCTGATCAAGACTAGGCAAAACGTTAGTACAGGTGAGATGACAGATGGATGGTTTATCTCTAACAAAGTACTTGTAGACGTGCTGCAAGAAGGATTAATGCTTAATATACATCTGCAGCCACAGGGCATCGCACTGTCAATAGGCTTTATGTGTGGGCAATACCAGGATGTCTTATCCAAATAAGGGCATGTACGTCACATATAGTAGATGGATGTGATTTCCCGTCGATGAGATAAACGCCACAGTCCGTGCCGGCGCAGTGAGGGAGAAATGCACAGACTGCTTCATGTTGGAAGTGCTGTGGTCGGAATAACGGGCAGTTGGACTACTGGGTATGAAATCTGACGGTAGGAATAATGGTATTAAAATGGTCGGATTAATGGGCAGTCAACATTATGGGACTAAAAGGATAAAACTCGCCATAGACCTGCATGGTCGGATTAGCGGGTAGTCGGACCTATGGGAGGTCGGACAAACGCCTGGTCCCCATCCCTCCATTGGCAGCTACTGCTGAGCTTAAAAAGTGTATGGATAAAATACTGAAGGTGGACCCTCAACCTACAATTGAGGTACTATACTTGGGGAAACTGGACATAGATTTGACAAGATTTGGGGACAAACATATTTATAGAATAATGTTGATTGCAAGCAAAAAAGGGATTACCAGATAATGGATGAAGAATGAGGTACCTAAGGCTGAGGACTGGGTTGAGGTAATACACAATATATATATGTGATGGAAAAGTTAACTTTCTCTGTGAGACTGGAGGTGGACAGATTTAAAAGAATTTGGGAAAACTGGATCAAGAACATAAAAACTAGGTCAGACTTTATGAGATGTACATCGGGGAAAAAAAACCTAGTTCATAGCTACAGAAGTTGAAATGTTTTGTTTCCTTTTATTTAATTTTATTCTACTATATTCGCTACACTGGTAACATGGTAAAACTATGTTAGTTTAACTGGCCAAAATGTATGGTAGAATGTTAACTACTATGTTCTGGGCATAATTTTATTTGTGTATATGAATAGTTACAGTTATTCTTTATTTTGATTCAAAGTAAAAGACTGAGGGTGTCATGTTTAATTGAAAGATAATGCATTTGAGAAAAAAAAAGCTGTGTACCAGTTGTATGCAGAATGTATGTTAAAATGTTCAATAAAAAGAAATGTAAAAAAAAAAAAAAAACTTAAAGATGTTATATAACTTTATTTGTTGCTTATTACTCGTGTATGTTTTGTTTATTTATGTTACAACACATGATTTAAAGTCAAGTGTTCAGGAGGTTTAATGAAGAGATGGTTGCACTATGTGAGTTGTAGAATTATTATCTATACTATACACTAAAGTCAGGATATCGCACTCTGATGCTCACTTTGCACCATCTTTTTACAATCTGTCTCCTGTGAGTCCTCCAACTTTCTGGACATGCAAAACTAAAATGCTGGAGTACCCCTTTAAATGCTGTCTCTTTTCAAATGTGAACACAAATCAGACTTCTGTAATCCTACATCTCTTTATTTAATTACTGACTCTGCTGTTAGAACTTCAACTGACCAGTTCATACTGTTTGAAAAACCCTGTGTTTTCTTTACCTCTGCCCTGCTAGCAGATGTAAGACTAACTCCTCATCCTCAGCCAGAGAGAGACCAGTGTCCAGGGCTGCATGCTCATTATTCTGCTGCCTCGCTTTCTTCCTCTTCCCTGCTGTGAGCACATCCTCTTCCTCATCACTGCTTTCACTGCTATGCTGCCGTTTGTCTGACGTTATCATTTCCTCCTCCTCCTCCGACGAGTGCAGTTTGTCAGGATCTGGCAGGGTGCTAGGGTCAAATTCGTCTTCACTGTGATTGGCTATGTACGCCACCACCTCGTCCTCCGTGTCCTCGTCCGATTTCTGTCCGGGCCGCTTGCTGGCCTCCCTCCTGGCTGCCTTTGCCTTCAGCCTCCTCTCCCTGTGTTTGGCTTTCACTTTGCGACTATACTCCTGCTTGTCAAACTCCTGGTCCTCATGTCTTAGCCTCTCCCTGGCCTTTTCCACATTGATACCTGAAACATCCTCTTCCTCATCTTCCTCCTCTTTACCAGTCACTGCCCGCTGAACTGGAGGCCACACCTGCAAAGCCTCACCCTCTTCACCGAAAGCCACTTTGGTGTTGACTTGGAAGTTTCTCTTGAGGACCTTTTTGGCTTCTTTGAACTTTGTCTGTTTATCCATTTTCTTTTTGACCACTTCCTTGAGAGTCTCCTCATCGCCCGTCAAATTGAAGACATCTTTTCTTTTGACTGTCAGCAGGTCCAAGTCTCTCAGATCATCATCATCATCATCATCCTCAATGCCATCTGCAACCAAAAGCAGTGTCTTGGACTCATCCATCTCCCCTTCATTCCCGCTTTCCTCATCATCGACTGAATCTTCTGAGTCAGAGCTCTGACTTTCCTCACGGCGATTGTTTCCTTTCAGCTGGGCCTTAAAGCTCCTCACCTCTTCCTCTTCTTTGGACTGCTCCTCCTCTTGCTGTGCTTCTTTCTCTGCTCTCCGTGCCTGAGCTTTACTTAAGAAGCGCACCCTCGGAGCCACAGCAAGACCCAGAGAAACAGCATACTCCTGAATCTGGAGTTTAAAGACATCAAACACCTCTTTGTTCTTCATCAGGTAGACAGAGCGCAGATAGGAAACAAAACACCTCTGAGCTCTCTCCTTCTGCTCATTCTCTTGGGCCAGGAAGGCCTCCAGCTTCTGCTGAACATTCTGCATTTTGTCTGGGTTCACCTGCAATCAATCAGAAAATAGTATGAATTAATACATGTTGCCTACTGCTCTACTGCTGTTGTAAATAACACTCAAATAAATATGTATGTATTGTTTGTGTTGGTATTATGTTGCAAAAATGGCCCTTCAGAGCAATGGACGTTTGTTACTTCTGTGAAGAGACAGAGGACTCAGGAGTGGTGGGTTTGCGATGTGGAAGGTTCGACAGTGAAACAAGGCTATACATATATACACATACACATACATATACACTACCAGTTAAAAGTTTTAGAACACCCCAATTTTTCCAGTGTTTTATTGAAATTCAAGCCATTCAAGTCCAATGAATAGCTTGAAATGGTACAAAGGTAAGTAGTGAACTGCTAGAGGTTAAAAAAAAGGGTAAGGTTACCCAAAACTGAAAAATAATATACATTTCAGAATTATACAAAAAGGCCTTTTTCAGGGAACAAGAAATGGGTTAACAACTTAAAGCCGTTCTGCAGCAATGGAGGTCGATCAAGCCTTGAAAGTTGGTGCTACCAATTCCTACAGGTGTTCCAACTTTTCTTGATTACTTACAACCCCCTCTGTCTGCATAAAAGCAGTGGTGGTACCATACCCTTGTGAGCATCATTTGAACAGTATTGTACTGCAGAAAGTAGTGTGTTACCATAAAAATGGCAAGAAAAAGGCAATTAACAATGGAAGAGAGACAGACCATCATAACACTTAAAAATGTAGGGCTTTCCTACAGAGAAATTGCGAAGAAAGTCAAGGTGTCAGTGAGTACAGTTTCCTTCACCATCAAAAGGCACTCAGAAACTGGGAGAAACTCTGACAGGAAGAGGTCTGGCAGACCCAAAGCCACAACAGAATCAGAAGACAAGTTTCTGAGAGTCAACAGCTTGTGTGATAGGCGGCTCACAGGACAACAGCTTCAAGCACAGCTTAATAGTGGTCGTAGTAAGCAAGTCTCAGTTTCAAGAGAAGACTTCAAGTTGCAGGTTTGAACGGTCGAGTTGCAGCAAGAAAGCCATTGCTAAGACATCAGAATAAGAAGAAGAGGCTTGCCTGGGCCATGAAACACCACCAATGGACTACTGAAGACTGGAAGAAGGTGTTACAGACTGATGAATCAAAGTTTGAAATCTTCGGTTCATCACACAGGATTTTTGTACGCTGTCGAGTAGGCGAAAGGATGGTTCCTTAGTGTGTGACATCAACTGTCAAATATGGAGGAGGAAGCGTGATGGTCTGGGGCTGTTTTTCTGGATCCAGGGTCGGTGACTTGTACAGAGTGAGAGGCACCCTGAACCAAAACGGCTACCACAGCATTCTGCAGCGCCATGCAGTACCCTCTGGTATGCGCCTAGTTGGTCAGGGGTTCATCCTACAGCAAGATAATGACCCAAAACATACTTCCAAGCTATGCCAGAACTACCTCAGGAAAAAAGAACAAGATGGTAAGCTTGAAAACATGGAGTGGCCAGCACAGTCTCCAGACTTAAACCCCATCGAGCTGGTTTGGGATGAACTGGACAGAAGAGTGAAAGCAAAGCAACCTACAAGTGCCACACATTTATGGGAACAGAGTTGGGAAGAACTTTCTGCAGAATATTTGATTTCCATTGTAGAAAGAATGCCACGAGTGTGTTCAGCTGTTATATCTGCCAAAGGTGGCTACTTTGATGAGTCAAAAGTTTAGAATACATTTTGGTTTATAAATTGATTCCATGATTTCTTTTTTGACCTCAATTGTTTATTTGTTCTATGCTTTCATTTCAGAGTACAATGAGACATTAAACTGCATAATTTTCAATAAAAAACTGGAAAAATTGGGGTGTTCTAAAACTTTTGACCAGTAG